>NW_026110197.1:0-80009 GCF_013377495.2 Cygnus atratus | reverse complement strand
TTCCTGACTGTTGTAAGTTTGTCCTGCAGCCTAAGACAAATTCTTTCTGATATCAGGGGCCGATTGCCCTAGAAAGAGGCTAGCCAATTGCCTCTGTTTGTTTTCTGAAGCCAGGTCCAAATTTTTGTCTGTTTGTTTTAGTTTTTTTCTCTTCACTGCATTTCAAAGTTGGTCCAAAGATTCAAAAATTCCATAGGGGTTTCTTTTGGACCTTGTTGGGACACATTCTCAATTCCCAGTTTAACCAGATTTTGGTATTTCCGGGGTGATTAGGGTCTCAGTGGGGGGGTCGGTTAGGGGAATGCAATCGTTGACAGTTCCCTGAGCGGTCCCATTGGCAATCTGAGCTCACACATGAACTCAGGTTGTTTTAAGAGTTAGCTGCTTTTCTGTTTCCACGACAACTCTCTCGGACCCATCATGGTCCCTCTGCCCCAGAAGGCTCACACCTGTGATTTAGAGATCTCAGCCTCAGGTTGAGGCGGAACTATTAGCATTCCTATAGCGTTCCTACATCCTCTTTCCCTGCTCATTCAGCTTCAAACAGCTCTGTTAAATACTACATGCCACACAACCTTTAACACCTTCAACAACCCTTTCAACACTTCCTTTATCTTTCTCCAGCCTGTACTTTTCTAATGCCAACACCAAAGGCTCAGTCAGGGGCCAGCTTAATTCCATACCTTTTCCCTCCACGATGCTGAAACAAAGTACCAGTATACAACATTTCATCCTATTTTCCTTCTCTCCTCAAAAACAACATTAATTGCAAGACACTGTTATAGTCGATTGATCCATAAAGTGGCCATTTAGTTTATATAGTGGCCACCATTGATTGCAATGCTTAGTGGAAGTCCTCTTGCTTTCTGTGCCCCCATTTCTAACAATATCCTTCCAATGTGCCAATATGCAGCCAAGGAAGCTTTCGTTTGGACGTCTTTCTTTTGGGTATTACCCATTTCCTTGATTTCCCATTCCCTTTTATTTATTTATATTAGTTACTGTCCCTCGTTTCAATTTCCACACAAACCTTTTTATTGCAGGTTTTTACTATCTTTTCCTAATCTTCTTCTCAAATGTCCCAGTTCTCTGGGATTAAACTCTTCTTTCCACATACAAACTTTACTATTTCAGATTATTAATGAGCCCCGTTCCAATCATAAATCCGCAGGACTTCGGAAAAACACCTGAAGCCCTCAGCCTTCCGTCTTCTAGACAAACAATAACACCTTTTCCACAAAAGTTACATTTCAACAAGACCGAATTTCAAGCCAGATGCTAATTTTTCTCATGCACTTTGTTAGTAAGCCCACACAAAATGAGGAGTCACTCCTGTGTATCCGTCAAGATGGGGGTTTAGAAGGTGTTGAGGCCTAAATAAATTCGCTCTCCCCCTTCTTACCAAATTCCCAGGGCTCAGGCCCGAACCACCAAAGAAGTGACTCTCCATTCTACCGCTTTGATAATCAGTCAGCCCCCCTCCCCCCACACTTGAGAAACTGACCAAACACCACCGCGAATATACCAAAACTTTTAAACTGTTACTTAGATAATGCTCCCACCTTCCTCCTTGTCAGACTCAAAACATTTAAGAACGAAATAGGATTACGAGATGCACCGCCGGGCCCGTATATTGGGCACCACCAATCAACACTTGGATAAAACAGCACTTCTTTTCGGTCTGTCCTGCACTTCGTTCGTCTCCGGCCGCTCCCCTCGCGGAGAATACGGAACCGCGGATCGGAACTCCACACTCGCTTCGCAGCAATGCTGCGTCTCACTCACACAGCACAATCCCGCAATCACACAGAGAGGCCCCTTGCACTTCTCGCTCATACCACAAGAATATATCACTTAAAACAATAACCAAACTTGTTTGGATCGCCTCCGGCCTTGTTCCTTGTGGAGTAATTCACTTCACAACAATACTTTGTCTCAAACACATACACAAATGCTTTCAACATGAGATACCCAGACATCCACAAATAAGACATACAATTATCAACACTCCAATTATTATCCCTCCAGCAGCTGCAAATATTACCCAGATAACCTTGTCACCGTTTTGAGAGGCCCGCTTACCCGTCTCCTGCTTCATATACAGTCATTAGCAGGTCCGTCCTGGCTCCCAAAACTGGGATGCAGCGGTAACCTTGCATTTGCTCGATCTACTCCCAAGATCGCTAGCGGCTGCTCTATCAGTCAGCAAATCCCCCTTGATTCTATCGGTCAGCAAATACCCCTTGACCACTCCATCGGTCACCAAATCTCCCGTGACCGCTCTATCGGACAGCCTGTAGGGTACCCTCCTCCCACATGGGGACTATGCCGCACGCCAGATGTCTCTGCGCGATTTACCAGCTGCCCCGGCCACGCGTACGACTTACAGGCCCTTCCTGTACTGTAAAACATACCGTTTGTCCGCAGCTTCAGGAGGTCCTTGTCTGCTCCCGCGGTGAGCGGCTGAGAGTGGAGGATCCTCCGAGGAAAATACTTGGGGTGCACCTAGGGGCATCCGCTCCACAGTCGATCCCGCAGCCGAGCAGAGCGTCTCCTGCCTGGCTCGCCAAACTGACTTGCGGAAAACGGACTCCACAGTCAGTAAGACTGTAAAGTAGGATTGCTCCTTGGCTCTTGTCCATCTGCAGGACCAGTTTCTACCAGTTTCTTAAGACAGGCTCACTCTCTTAGTAGGAGACTGACCTTGGTAAGGGGCCCCAGGCTTCTTGCTTTAGTTAATTTGCACAATGCGCCATAGTTAGCAAAGACACTAAGTAGCACCCTAGTTTAATGCCGTCAGCGCTCTCTCTCTACTTGATAAGATTCTCCTAACTCCCTCTCTCACTGGAGCCCACGCAGCCCTCCGTCCTGCCGAAGGACTTCACGGGGACTTCTGCCGGCTCCGGGTGCCCGCACACAGACAGAAATGGCTTTGAGAGAAAACAATTCAGGAGGACGAGAGCTCAGAGACTGCGGCCGGCTTCGGCCACCTTCCCCTCGCTTTCCCTCTCCATGTTCAAACCGAGCACTGTTCTGCCGTCGACCTTCGCTGCCTCTGCCCGCGGCGCTGGGCTTTCGCGTGTGCCCTTGCTCCTGTACATATTTTACCCTTCCTTTTGTAAGGCATGGTCCAGCAATTCGTGTCACTAAGGGATTTGAAGGGTTAACATTGAGGCCCGGGTCTAGGTGATAAGAGAACAAAGGGGTTTTTAGGGAAAACTGCTGACTACTGCACGGGATGTTGCTAGAGTTTCTGAAATCCGGCCCAGAGGCTACCAACTAGGGAGGAAGGGGGAGCTGAAGGACAACTGAAGGACAAAAGCCTGGGAGGAAGACAACCAGCCTTCAGCCCGAGCAACCCCCGAGAGACCACCAGAGACTGATACGCAGGCGCCCCTGGGAGGGTTTCGGATTCCGGAAACCAATTATAATAACCCTGCCTCTTCTAGAAGTAGTAATGAATATGTATTAGCCTGGGAGCATAAAAACCAGCCGCCTTACGTAACGGGTGTGCGTCCTGGTGGAGCAGAGACTCCCGGTGCACCCAGCGCTGTTTGCTTGCCTCTGTTCGTTCAATCAATTGTAACCCTTGATTGTAATCCTCTTTGGGACTCAGTCATTTATAACACTTTTTATGTTTGTATTTTATTTAAGGTTGTCTTGCCCCCCTCCCCCCCCCCCCAGCCTCGCTGCTTGCCAATAAAGCTGGTGCAGGGACACCTGCCTGCGACCATAGAGACGCGGTCCTCCCGGCCTGCTAGAGCGCCCCCCCGCGGTCCTCCAGCATCCCAGCGTCCCTTGCGCAGCCATGGCGTCCCGCGGGCAGGGCCAGAAGGTGCAGAAGGTGATGGTGCAGCCCATCGTAGCCTTCCTGCGGCCGGGGGGTGACGGGGGAGGGGTGGGGGGCGGCCCGGGCCTCAGGGGTCTCGGCCCGGGCCTTGAGGCCTTGTCCCGGGGCCCTGGGGCCTCGTTCCAGGGTTTGAGGCCTTGTCCTGAGGCCTTGTCCCGGGCCTGGAGCTCTTGTCCCCGTGCTGAGCCCTTACCGCAGCGCCCCAGAACCTCATCTTCCGCTACCTGCAGAAGGTGAGTAGCGCGGGGAGAGGACGGGGAGAGGATGGGGATTTGGGGGGGGTGGGGGGAGCGGGGAGGGTCCGGGGATCCCCCTTGCTGAGTTTTCGGCTCCCACCCGTTGCTCGGGGCAGGTTTGTGGGGAACGGAGAGCTGTGCGGCGTGCGGGTGGGTCCAAGGAGCTGCTGCGCAGCCCGGCGTTTCCCCCTCGTGTTAACGGGAGTGGGATCGTGCAGCCGGGCGTGCAGGAGTGTTCCCTGGTGAGTGGAGACGTCTTCAGCAAACGTGTAGTATTCACCCAATCATATAACGCTCTAAAATGTCAGAGTGTTAATTGAAACTGCCCCTGAGAGTTGCTCCTTGGAGTGTTTGGGAGCTCTAGCGGCTGTGGTTAGCGGGTATTTCTGAACACGCGAGAGAGAACAAAACTGCTCGCGGTGTTTGTGTTCCAATTTACTCTCCTCCTTCCTTCTGCAGAGGTCGAGGATCCAGGTGTGGCTTTACGAGCAAGTGAACATGCGGATAGAAGGCTGCATCATCGTATCAGCAGGACCCCGCGTTACGTCGTTAGTTTGTTTTCCCTCCTTCACAATCCTATTTTTTCTTGTCAAGAAAAACTAGCAGAAGGGAAAAAAAAATCGTACTTCTCTAACAATTAGTCTTCATTGTCCAGCCTGGGTCAGCAAAGCTGATGATGGTTTGTGTTGTTGCTGAAGTAATTGGCATCGTTGCTGATTTCTAGGGCTTTGACGAGTACATGAATTTGGTGCTGGCCGACGCAGAGGAGATTCACTCCAAGATAAAATCAAGGAAACAGCTGGGTGTGTCGTGTGTCTGTGCAACCCGAGTGACGCGCGGTCTGAAACCTGCGCGGGTGAGCCTTCTAGGTAGCAGCACTGAGAGGTACCAAAGGTGTGACGAGCCTTGATGTTGAAGTTCAGTGAGCAACTACTGGCTACATCTCTGTCCCTGATGATTTTTGAGCTGGTGATTTTGCTGAATGAAGGAGAATGTGTCCCTGCCTGAGACCAGTTCTGGTCTTTGAAACGTGTAATACCAGGCGGCCTGCACTGGCTGGAGGAGTCTGGTCACAGCTCCTTTCAGCTGCATCTAAAGCCGGTGGCCCTGGGCGATTGTCACGCTTGCTGTGATCTCTGAGTCAAAGCAGGGAGCCGCGGTAGCGGCAGTGTTTCTTTACCACCTGCTGGTGGACAGAAGCAACGATGTGTGCCCAGTGCTGGGGTTTTCAGCAGGGACAGCGTGCTGCTGGAACGGGGACGGTGGCTGGAGTGGGACTTGTGAGTGTGGGGCAGCTGGCAGGAACAGGACTCTGCGTGATGGGCAAAACCCTGCTCAACCACACGAAATACTTTCTGAAAGCACGAGATTATTCTCAGATTCTGGGCTCTCTCTAATCCCCTCTTTCCCTTCTCTGTGCTGCAGGCCGGACCATGTGAAAAGGGGACAACATCACTCTTCTACAGAGCGTTTCTGAGTAGAATTTGCCATCCTTAGCACAAAGGTGGCTGCCGTGCTGCGGAGTGACTGAGTGCCAGGGGAACGCGGCCCGCTGCTAGATAGGAAGTTATTTGTAACTGGGGCTGCATGCTGAGGTCAAAAGTCCTTCCTTTGTGGGAGCGAGTTTTTTGTAGCTTGAAACAATACGTGATGTATTTCACAAATACACATTTTTCACATTAACGGTAAATGTAAAAGACAAATCTGCTTGTTTTCAGTCTCTTCCTTCGTGAATGGAGAAGGAGGGGAAATATAGAAGCGTGGGCTTTTCTTTTTGCTGTGGATCTGATAAGTTTCGATAACGATATGTGCTTTCTTGAACATTACATCTGCATTATGTGGCCAGGCCGAATCGTTCAGGGCACGGAAGCCCCACATAGTCCTTGAGCTAGCAGGGTGCTAAGGAGGGTGTTGATTTTGCATCCAATTGCAGCCCTTTGTTGCTGCAGTGACAGGTTCCTCAGATTCTTTCTAAACAGGGTTTAACTTGTTGAGAATCTTTTTGGGAGTGTTTATTGTGGATCAATCAGTACAAGTATCCTAGTGGGCCCGTGAGGGATTTGGGGCTGTGGTGCAGTAACCCAGCGTTTACAAGTGTTACTGATAGGCATGCTTGTCAAATAACACCTCCAGATCAGAGAGTGAGAGCGGGCAGCTGGTTTGGATGAAATCTGTCACTTCTTGCTGCTTTGGACAGAGCCTGTAGATTAAACCCTTGTGCTGTTCAATAAGCTGGGGTAGTCAGATGTGTCGGTTGGGTTTTTATCATTGGATTTATTTTTTGTATCCGTTTGGAGATCTGTCTGTTCTATTTAAGTTTCCCCAAGAGAGCTGAGTTGCTTGGTGCATCGACCAAAGATAAGTTCCCTGGCTGACTTGGGACAACCAGTCCCCTCGTTTTTCTGATCACAAAAAACAAAAAGAAAGAAAAAAAAAAAAGGAAAAAAATGTTGACTGTAACTGTAACTCAGAAACTAAGATTCCCTGAATGGAGAGAAATGAATTTTGATGCACAGGCTGTGCTAGAAATCTGTTAATCAGCATTCAGTTTTTCAAAACTTCAGTTTGTGTCTCATCATCATGAAAAGTAATCAATTCACGGTGGGAGATCCTTTCCTGAAAGGGAAGGACAGAACTACGAGTCTTGCTGTGGGGCCTTCCCGGCGCAGTTGTGCCATTCCGAGAAGTAATACGTCAGGAGTGTCCCAGCAGCCGTTCCCAGGAAGAAAGCTTTGAGGGGCAGCATGACACACTTGATTGGCTAAAGCAGCTTCAGCCGTACAGCGTGCTGCCGGGATCGGTAATTCTAAGTTGTGTTCAAGTTGGTGAGTTCCTTTCAGCATGTAGTAAAGATGTAACGTGCCGATGTCGTTTGGGAACAGGAGGCATTCCGTGTCACCAGCAGTGGGCACATGGGAACGAAATAGTATCTTACGAGGTCCTCCACATCTGCCTTTCATTTTGTCCTTGGTTTGCCAGCTGGAGCTTTCAGGAGGTGAGGAAGGAGGCTGTCCCAGTCAGTAGTTGAGGTGTTGCAGGGTAGTTGTGATGCAGTGCTTGTAAAATTTACCTGCCCGCATCTCCTGTTACAGGCAGCCCCCCCTGGGCCCTGTGAGACGGGGAGCTGCTGCCCGGGGTCAGGCCCAAGGTCCCCTGTCAGGCCCAGGGCCGCCCTTCCCCTCGCCGTGCCCTTCCCTGCCGCTCCTCAGCCCTTGCTCAGGCCTTTTGGGCCGTCTGGCCGTGCGTCTGTCCATCCATCCGGCCGTCTGGCCGTCCATCTGGCCCTCTGTCCCTCCGTCCCACCGCCGTGCCCCGTCCCTGCCGTCTCCCTAGGGAAGCAAAGAGTCCCTGGGCTGCCTTCAGGGGGGAGGTTCTGCTGAGGAAATTAAAGCTCCCCCCTTAACGGGCGCCTTGCGAGTTCTTTTGAGTTCCAACCTTCTGCCTTCCTTTCGTAGCAGTGCCTCTGAGGGGTGCGCTGTAAGCTAGGCGTCGTCTGGCGCGCTGCTCCTCCGTTTCCCAAAGGAACTGCCTTCCGGATCTGACTAAGTCTGGATGCAGCGGTTGTCACCTTAATTTCTCCTTTAGTTTGCTGAAAACCAGCCGCTTGGGTGACCTTGGTGTTTGTTTCTTAAAACTTGGCTCGAGGAGGTCTCTGTTTCCTTATGCTGATGTTCACGATGAAAGTGCAGAAGGGATGCTTACTGTTGCCCGGGTCAGTACTGTTGCCAGGATGGGAATGTTTAGCCTACCGGCCCTCTGGTGCTGTTAGGCTGCACTCGGAGTGTGAGCTCTGGGCCTTATTTCGAAACTACGGCGTTATTTGAGTGTACAGAGCCGAGATATTCTGCGGATAGGTGATTCTCAAACCACGTCAGGACCACCGCTGTGGCGTGTGCTGGAGTCGGACGCGCGTTTGACTGATCAGGCGGAGCAGGTGAATTGAATTTGTTGCTGGATGGCGAGGTGTTCTGGGGGAAGAGCTAGTCTAAGGAAAACTTCCTCTTACTGCCCCTTCCCATCTCCAATGGCCACTGCCTGGGGAAATTGGTTCTTTCTGAGATTAACTACAACGTTACAGTGAGGATGAGGAATCATCATTACTCCCAGAGTTATTTGCTGCCACGCCGCAGCGTTGATTTCAGAGATTTTAAAAATAAAAAAAAAAAAGGAAAAAGAAAGGAAGTATGTATTCTTTTTTCACATACTCTCTTTTCTTTCCCCGAGAGTAAATGTTGTAGCTTCAGCAGTACCCTTCCTCTGGAAACGATTCCCAGTGCCTGCTCAGACACTGGGGAGGAAAATGACAGAGAGAGCAATGGAGGAGAGCCACCCGATATAAATAAAGGAAAAAAGGGGTTATGGATTAAGGGAAAGCCACTACAGAACAAATTGGTGCTATCTAAAAATTGGTTAAGGGTTTGGGACCTGCAGGTGCTGCCTACACGTGCGTGTGTTGCAGTCGTGCCTGTTGCCACTGCGCAAAATGGAGAGAGCTTCTTTGTCGAATGCAGCATGTTAAAGCATGCGCCATTGCCTGGAAGAAAAGCACGGCCTTCCCTCGTGTGGGACTTCTTCCCTATTGATCTGTGGTTTACCTGAAGGTTTACCATAACCTGCATATGTTTCAAAAAACAAAAAAAAAAGCAACACCAACACTAAAGAGTGGCAAGGCAGATGCTCATGTGGGGACTCTGACTCATGGGTGACATCACCAAGCAAAGCACTGTGAGCGCTTCGGGTCGGGGCTGCTGTGGCGAGCCTCGCAGGCGGGAGGGAGAGCGGGTACGGTTCGCCTCTGGCGGGTCTGTGTCAGCCCTCTGCCCCGGTGGCTTCGTTAGCAGTGAGAGTTTGACTGCTGTGTTCCCAGCTTTGGCTTCTGCACCGAGCGTGTGGCAGAGCCCGCAAGCTGCTTGCTCAGCTGGAAGAGGAAGAGGAGTGACCTCAACTGTGCCGAGGTAAAGCAGAACTGTTGAAAAGATTTGTCAAAGATGCGGGTTGTACCAGCGCAGCCGCTGCAGCTGCAGCAGGTCCTGGAGCATTGGAGAAGACAGAGAGGGCTTTCTTCGTGAAAAGAATGCTGTAAAAGTGTTTTCGTGCCGGAAAGTAGGACAAACGCCTCTGTTGTTTGGATATCCTCTATTGACCTGGCACACTGGCATTACAGCATACCTGGCACACTCTTTGTATCGTTTGTGAAAAAAAATAAAATAAAATAAATAAAAAAGTGTTTTAGTGAGGGCAGGCCAATGGTGAGTGGCAGGCGATGGTGCTGTTGGGAACGTGAAGTTCAGGAAGCACTTCTGGGTTTTTCTGCTCTTTCATGTGACTTTTTGCCCTGTGAAGGTGGTGTATTGAGCTCTTTTCTTAGCAACAACTAGGTTTCAAAGCAGTTACAGTTTAACATCTACATGCTTGGGCGTTATTAACACAGCATTGCATACTGAGCTGGTGCTTGGTAGGAGAAAACAGAAATCTTACCGGGGAAACTCTGGGAAACCTGGGAAACAGAAAACTTACCGGGGAAGTTAACTGGAAGTCTTTGAAGATCGATAACTTTGCTGAGGTTGTCCAGGTGGGTGAACTCGAAGACCCACAGTGACTGGCACATGCTATTTAATGCGTCATACTGCGTTCTGTAGAAGTTATTTGTAGCCATAGTTGATCATTGCCTTGCATGTATGATCAGGTGGGTTTTTAAGAAGTGACTCCATTTTCAGGCTTCCAGGTGTGCTCCAAGTCATATTATTGAGGACGTGGAAGAGAACGCTTGCTGACAAAGCTCCTGGCAGCTTTACAGAACTTTAATTTAATATTGTGTTAGTTCATGTAACAGCTGATTTCAAGGCATTGCTCTCCTCAAGAGACTAATTTGGTTAACAGAAGAAAGCTGGAAAAATGCTTGTTACTCATGATTTTTCACTTGTTGGTACTTTCTTTAGGGTTACTTTTAAAAAGAAGATTTCACTGATCACAAGCCAGTAGAAGACTTTCAACCCAAGCAAGGGTGAAGACAGCTCTCTCCAAGAGCAGAGGAAGTCCCTGTGGAGAGAACCCGAGCTTGTTATCAGAACTTGTCAGCATGTCTAAACAAGGAGACGATTGCTACTTCTATTTCTATTCTACCTGTACCAAGGTATGGCTGGGTTTCTTTTGCTTTGCTTTTCTTTTTTTTTTCCATTTTTTTCAGGAAGGGGTAGAGTAGGAGGAGGAGGCCCACTGGTCTTTGGTTAACTTGATAACCAGCTAGATTCTGAATTCAATGGTAGCAACCTGAGGCAGTAGCATGGAGGTTTTTGAGGCTGTACTATATTTTCCTTGTTGGTTTCCTTTTGGTTACAGGGAGACAACTGTTCCTTCCGCCACTGCGGAGCTGCTCTGGGGAACGAGACGGTCTGCACGCTGTGGCAGGAGGGTCGTTGTTTCAGGAATGTCTGCCGATTCAGACACATGGAAATTGATGTGAGTGCCTAAAGATGTGTTCTCAAAATAAATCAACAAAAGCATTTTTCAGTGCCGTAGGTGTGCTGCTTGTATTTTGCAGGATAGGTTCATTTGCTTTGAAATTACACTGGTTTCTGTTACCAGGAGAGGGGGTGGGAGGAAGGAGAGGGAAATAAAATCAATGCCTTAGGTATGTCGTAGCAAGATTTTCTTTTATTAGATGCCGACAGTATTTTCTGAACAGATGCAGAATAACCGCTAAATAGCCTGCTAAAACCTGCTGGAGCAGGGGGGTAATAAACAGGCTGTACTAGCCTCCTGAGAGCAGGCTTGAGAATGATCTATCAGGTCTCTTGTGTCCTGCAGTCCTTCAGATAATGCTGTTGTAGCTGCCTGGGGTAGGAAGCAGTGGGGCAAGTTAAAGGTGCAGAAGAACGAAGTCTCCAAGAAGTAGTTCTAGATAGAGTTAACCTAGGCAATTTAAGATGTTCTTTTTCCCTCTGAAGAATCCTAGTATAAGCCTAGGTGTATTAGTTTAACCCACCCTAAACTGCTGTCTGAGAGTGCCTGTCTTCTCAAACGGAATGATGACAAAGCTAAACGTGCATAGTGGTTACAGCTTATGCAAACTTTGTGAATATGCCCGGAAATACTCTACTTAAGTGACAAACTGACCTTTGGAATGATGTTTCAGCACTGTATTGGGACAGCCCTATCGCTGTCATGATCTGGAACTGTGCATCTCTTTGCAACCCTTAGGTGCATGTTATCACGAGCTTGTCTTTCTTTGTGTCTTCAGAAAAAGCGCAGTGAGATTCCGTGCTACTGGGAGAAGCAGCCAGTAGGCTGTCAGAAAGCCAACTGTGCTTTTCATCACACAAAGGGACGTTACATCGATGGAGTCTTCTTACCACCAAGCAAGAGTGAGTTTAGGTCCTTCTTCTTTAAGTACTGAAGAATTAATTTTGAGTATTACTTAGTGGGTGCCAATCCTGTAGGAGACATCAGGTAACCGTTCATCTGTGAGTGCAGGAAAAGGTGTGCAGTCCTAGGTGGTCAGCTAAACCGAGTGTCCTGCTGGTGTCCTGCTGGTATTTGTTTTCTGCTTTCATGCTCAGCTTCTCTCTGCTTTGTGTGATATTTGCCTTGCAGTTTGCTTTCTGTTGTTTCATCTTCTGCTGGGTGGTAGGGAGATGTGTTGTTGTTTGAAGGGAAGTCATTGTTCACGGTGTGAACAGTGATGGGATGGGCAAAAGGAGATGCTGAATTCATTGTCTGTGCGGGTTATCTGCCTTACCTACCATCTTCGTGCATTGTGGTCAAAGTTTTAAACTGCCATATTACTGATGCTCCTCCTCTTCCTCTAGCTCCACTGCCAAGTCCGCCTGAGTCCGCGGACGATGATTTGAAAGTGGCTCAGATGTCACTGCAGCAAAAGAAACTTTCTGTCCAGTCCAATCCCTCTCCATAGCTGGGTGATGAAAGTGGCAAACTCTGAAAATGTCCCAAGCCCTCCACACCCTCCAGTTGTAATCAATGCTGCAGATGATGATGAAGATGATGATGGTGAGCATGTTTTGGTTCTTGGAAGGAATTTGTGCTGTAAATGAATGTATAAATCACAGATGACCTGAGGTCTGACTAGCGATTGGGCAGGCAGTCTGGTCAGGTCACTGGTGGCTTTGTCTGGCAGTCAGTGGACAGAACCTGAAATGTTGGAGGAAAGCTTAGAACCACTCTTGGCTTTAGCTGGTCTGTTGTGTAAAGCTCTATGTGAAACTAGGAAGGAAACTCCTTTTTTTTCTGTCTCTCTGAAGAGTAATATGTTGTGTAGTAGTTAAAGCTGCAGAGAGAACCTAGAGTCCCAGATGTTTTGTCCTAGGGTAGTCCACTTACGAGTTCATCAGGTCAGTGTAGCTGTATTAAAAAAAAAAAAAAAAAAAAGCTTTTTCATATGAACCATGGACTGAAGTGTCATTGCATGAGCTACGTAATCACGAACAGTCTGGTCTATGCATAACTGAATAGATTTTTCCCCTTCAGACCAGCTTTGTGAGGAAGGAGAAGAAAGTAAAACTCCCGTCCAGCAACCAGCTGAGGAAGGCCAAAATGGATTACGGATGATTTCCACTCGGAAAGCCAGTGCTACTACTGCTAAACAAGGTATTCCGGCACCTGTAGTAGGATAAATCGGAAGGAGAACTTGACAATTAACTCGAAAGCAGTGTGGCGTAAAAACACAACAGAATGTAGGGGTGCTGAATGGAGTCGGTTATTTCCATGATCTCATTTCTACCTAATAGCATCATGTGCCCATTGGGTCAGAAAGGTGAACGCCTTTTCTTTACTTTTGGAGAACAAAACAGGGCCACAGCATGGAGTTGAAATGGCTGCACGTGCAGCCTTGCAACCACTGTTGAAAGCCATCTCTAACGCTAGAGGGATCTAATATCATGTAAACGGATTAAAATTAAACTACAATTTTTACCCTGAAGGGTGAAAGGAGGGGCAAAATGCCATTCATTCTATGGTTCTTCCACTTGTGAGGAGTGTTGACAGGGTTTATTCTAAATGCTTCTGAAAGTTGCTGAGCACTAAGAAGCCTGAGGATCTGTGGTCCTCAGTGAGCGCCTCTAAGCCTTAGTCTCATTAATTGTTTTTGTTTTCAGAGGACGGTCTGAATTTTGGCATAAAAACACTTGAAGAAATCAAATGGCAGAAAATGAAGGAAAAAACTAAGAGACACGGTGGTGAGTTAATATTCCCTACTTTCTTACCCTGTTCACCTTCATCCCGGTTGATGTTCTTTTTTTAAAAAAAAAAAAATTCTTCCAGTAATACCGGGTAGCTGGCTATGCTTTGGTGAATACAACTATTTGCCAAAGAAGTGAAATTTTATTGGCTTCGGAATGGCAGGTGATGGTGGCTGGGAGCTGCTTGAGGGATAGACTTCCATTTTTAGCTGGGGGCATCGAGCAACCTGATTCTCAGCCAGCTGGTATTCTAGATGGGAAGTCCAAGGGCAACCAGAGGCAAATTAGTCACCTCTCTTATTTACATGCTCTGGTCACTGTACGTTTGACAGTAATGAATAATTAAAGTTTTTTGTTCTTTGTGATAGTTTTTTATGTTTGGTAAACTTCCTTCTGTTTTGCTTGCTCTGAACAGAAGGTCCTTCAAGATCTTCTCTTCCTCCCGTCGACTCTATGATTTTTCCTGCTCCGGAAAAGGAAAATGTCCGGACACTGGTGAGAACTGTGACACTGTCTACAGAGGAAGGTAATAATTAATGCTTTTGTTTTGATTTCATTACTCCTAAACTGGAAGGTTAAGCAAGAATGAAGACAATTCCCCCATGTTAGCCTGCTGGTGCTGCCTTCTTCTGTTGAAAACATGCTTTTATGCTGAAAGTCCCTGGTTGTACTGGAAAGCTTTGGTGCTCAGGTTAAGTGCAGCAGCAGGAGAAAGAAAAACAAAGAGGGGGATAACTGAAAAACAGAAGAGTAACGAGAAGAAAGAGCCCTAGAAGACAGTGCTATGTAAGAAGCAATTTCTGAAGCTTTAAAGAGGCTGACAGTGGCAGGTGTGGACAGGAGTGTGATAGGAGTCTGTGTATAAATGCTATTGTTTAGAGTTGTGCAAATTCCTTTTAACGGGAAAGAAGTGAAGAAGTACTTTTACTCATAGACATTCACCTTAGGAAGGAATATTTCTCAGCATTTGTACCTAATAATATTCTGCTTGCTTATGCAGCTTTGTTCTGCACAAAGTATAGCTGTCAAGCAGACTCAGATTCATTCTCTACTATCTCAGCTGGAATTTGAAGCAAACACTGAGACTATTAATACTTTTTCTAAGTTAATCATAGTTGAAAGATGAGTTTGTGTGGTTTAGCTGTCAAAACAGTGTCTTACTGGGTTTTTTTGGACATGGGCTAACAGTATAATATTTCTAATGGCTACTGGTTTCTATGAAATAGAAAAATTTTACTTTTGTTTTAGGGGAGGAACCTGTGGTTCGACTAGATCTCGCTGAGAAACAAGGAAAACGGAAAGCCTCCGTGGGTAAGAACTCTTTATGAGCTGTTATTTAGGTGCCGCCTTCTATATAGGACTGCATTAAAGAGTCTTTTTGACGTATGAGAGGAAAATGCATTGCAGTGGAGATCTGCGTTGACTGCAGAAATGGCAAAAAAAAAAAAAAAAAAACATTTAGCAGTTGAAAGGCAATTTTGTGAAAATATGCTTGAAAAATAGAAGCTTGTGGTTGACTGTTCTCAAATCTTCCTGCAAAGAAATGTTCTTAAAATATTCCTGTTTTTCTCTGTCTGAAGCTGATGTAAGCGCCCTTCCAGTGAAGCGCAGCCTTGCTGAAAGGCTGGGGAAGAAGGTGGAGGTTCCGCGAAATGCTGACAAAGCACCAAAGAGAGGTACAGCTCCTAAACAGGCATCTGGATTTGATTCCCGGGTTTTGTATTCAGGCTTTCTGTTTGTCCTTTTCCTGTGATGTTTCTTTTTGCATGGTGGCTGAGGTCTTAATCACTGGGATTCAAAGTTACCTTTCCTGTCTTGTTTTCAAATGTGAACACAAAGTTGACGTTTATGCAGCCTCCCTAATTTGTTCTTTTTCTGTTTTGCAGTTCAAGTTGCCAAGTCTGTGAAGGAGAGACTAGGATTACCTTTTCAACAGACTAGTACTGCGAAAGGTAACAACTGGCTATTGAATATACTTTCTCCTTCTTCCTTCCCGTGAACTTAGACCGTTTTCATACAGCCCTAAAAATTAATTGAAATGAAAACAAAGACCTGATTCCTCTTGCTTGAGTGCTGAAGCTCTTCTGACAGCCGCTATCAGAAATGTGGCTCTAGGTGTGTGTTTATTTTCCACTTGTGCCTTGTCGAGGTTTTAAGCTGCTTCTGTGAACCATCGTGTACAATTAGAATAGAACCACTGCCAGGAGCAGGAATTGGAAATGCAGTCTGAAAAAGTAATAAAGTAAACTAGCATTTCTGTGTAGCAACTCTGTCTGGATAGGGCTGGTCTTCAAAATACAACAAGTGGCTCAGAAGAGGAGGAGAATGTTAGGCTATTGTCCTAAGATGCGTTATTGGGAACGCTCAGGATTAGTTTTCCTTAGTACTGTGACAAATTTTGGAGACTTGAAATATTGTTGGACTCTCTTGAAATGTTGGTGCTTCTCATTTCTTGATGACAGGGAAGGCTGCTAAGCCAAAGGGAGAGATCCATGTGAAAACACTGGAGGAAATCCGTCGTGAGAGAGCTCTTCAGAGCCGAGAAACTCAAGCCAAAGCCCAGGCTGAATGGCATGGTAAAACCAAAGATCCCAGCGCAGGGGCAAAAATTCAGGGTGAGCCCAAGAAGCAGCAGAGTGTGCTCACTCTGTGCGGGCCCAGCAAAGTGCAGTCGAAGGAGCCGGCAGGTAAAGGCAAGGCAGAAGGAGAAGTGCATGTTAAAACCTTGGAAGAACTAAAGCGCGAGAAAGCTCTGCGGATGCAGCAGAGTGGAGGAAATGTGCCAGCTCCCCCAGCACAAGCTGGACCTGCCCCAGCAGGGCAGAAATGCTTAGGGAACACAAAGCTAACAGGTAATCAGATGCTTGAATACCTGCCCCGGTGAGGTGCTTCCCATATTGAGCAAGTTCCGTTTGCTCAGGATCTGCCTCGCTTTTTCCTTCAATGCAGAGGATAAAAGAGTTGAAGGCTACAAAGTTCAAAGGCAAGGAAGGGCCAGAATATGCAACCATGTCTGTTTTCATTAATTACGTGATGGTGTTCTGCATTTCCCGCTAGGAAATTAACTCATTGAGGGGCTTTTTAGTCTAATTTTGGTATTCTGTTTTTTTCTGCCATCTGCTTATGGTATGGAGTCCTCCCTGTGTTGAGTTCAAGTTCACCTTCCTCTTTGGCATGTGTTGCTTAACTTGACACGTGTATGTGTTTGTAAAGCGTGCCTCAACGTCTTAATGTGGGGGGCCAGTTTCTGTCCAAAATGACAGAGGATCAAAGGCCTCGTTGTTAAGATGATATCAACTTTGTAAAATGAGATTGTGTGTGGGAGCTAAGGAGGGCTTAAAGGCTGCACGGATTGCACATTGTAGCCTTTCTCTCGGTCTCATGGGACACGAGGAAATAAACAGACAAAGAAAACAAGGACCCAGAGCAAGACTGTATCAGTTCTCTCTTCCTTTTACTCTAGCCAACTTTAACATGGTTGCGAAGCCTTGGGATGGGAAAGTCGCTTCCCCCAAGAAGAAGGCACTGAAACGTGAGGCACCTGGGAGTTTTCCCTCTGCTGGAGCAGCTGTGAAACCCCAGACTGCCTTTGATGCTGACACCATGGGACCTCCAGCCAAAAAAGCAGCTATGGTAAGGACAGGGGCTAATGCAGAAATGGATCCCTTGTAAAGTTTATACCCTCCTCTAGGAGAAAAGATGGCAAACTCCAATGTTCTACAGGCCTTCTGTTTCCTTTGAAATCCAGTAGCTGCCTACAGACTTCTTGTAGTACCCTTCCATATTTATTAGATTAATGGCACTATTTACTTAGTACTGTGTGATTCTGTGATTTCTCTGGTGTGGAGGATTTTGTCCATTAATGCTGTGTTCTTAAAAGACACAAGATCATTAGTAACCTCCAAGTGAATAGTAACTTTCTTCAGGAGCACCTTGGTTTTGTATTTTGGCTAAGGCTCCGCGCTGCCAGAGGAGAAGCAGCATGGAGGAAAAAGCTATTAAGGAATCTTTTACCCATGGGTCATAAATACTGTTTTGCTGCTTTCTAGGCTGTTCCAGCCGTGCTGGAGCACGTCCCAGCCACCAGACTTGAAGAAAATCCCCAAAACAGGTGATGACCACAACTTGTTCTTTTTCTTAATCGGTGTATATCCCCAGTGAAACCTAAGTTCTGTCACATGTGGGGAAAAAACGAGGGTTCTGAGATAATTAAAGCCCAAATCCATCAGAGGAATAAGTCCCGTGAAATCACTTTCTAGCAGCTAGCAGGAATGCTTAATTAGACTTACTTTCTTTAAATGCTGCAAGTCGCTACAGCTTTCCAGTGACTTCTTGGTCTGTCTGAATACCTAAATGAGGATGGCGTGAAGTTCTTCTACTTCTTGTGAGGTGATAAATGATGAGTAGTGTCCTCTGCCTTTTGGTCCTCCAGAATGCCACCTGAACAAACCTACAAGGTGACAAGACTGCAGGGAGAGCAGAGGGAAGTGACGGATGCAGATCAGCTTCCTGTACTGGGGAGCAAACTCTGCTGAGTGTGCCATGGGAAAAATGACCAACTTAGTAACCAGATATTTGCAGATGGAGACTTCTTAACATTTTTACAGGAAAATTAATAAAGGTGGCAAAGTGGCTCTTGCTACAAAAATTGAACCATCTTTGCTAGACTGCGGGTGCTCTGGCTTCACAGACAAAGCCCCAAACTGAGAAATGTACCTGCTAATATATTGGGCTCTAAATGTAGGCCTGGGTTAATTGAAGAACAATCCCTGTGTAAGATTGAAGTGCAGGAGGGGTTGGCTACGGTTTTAAGAGCCGGTTTGCAGAAAAGGGATTTCCCGTTAAGAAATGGCCTATACTGCTTGTTCTCTTCCTTGCTCTCCCAAGACCTGCAGCACATCTTGGAAGCCAGGCAGAATCTGTGGAGCCCATGGAGTTGTCAAGCTCGACTTCAGCTTCTTCCCAGCTAGAAGAAGCAAGGACACGCCGGCTGAGTTCCCCGGGCAACGCGCCCTTATCTGCGGACGAGGATTTTGAGATGCTCCTTTGGGAACTCTCAGACGGCATCCTGGAAGCCGAACTCGACTTGGAGCCAGGGAAGGCTGAGGATGACCTCCTCCTTGAACTTTCCAAGATGATTGACGATTGAACTGCAGAGTCCTAGGGTATATTTAAAAAAAATAAATAAATTAAAACTCTTCTTCTTGTTGGATACCCCGAGGTGATCCTTTTTCTACCTGAGGCTTTGCAATGAGACTTAAAGCACAGTTTGAACTGGTAGAAATTGGCAGGAGCTGCACTCAGTTGTCCTAAGTTTCCCTGCTGGTCAGAGTTAAGGTCTTGTGCATCCGTTCTGTAACTATAGGTGGCTACCTTGGATATCAAGAGGACAAAGCACTTGTTTCTTTTGGCACAGAAAGATGTGCATCGGCACGCTGTGGTGGCTGTGAATTGACGTAGTGACTGAGCGATGCTCTGAAGGCTTAAACGTAAAGCTTCTTCCTTCCTCCCCCCTTGGCACAACTCGATGTTGGGCACATTGTGAAGCTTCGGTGTTCTGATTTCTCGGCCAGTTGATACCCAAATCCCGGAGTGACTCTGTCAACTCGTGGCTTTTATTTGTGTATGCCATTGTTTTGACTGTAATCTTTTCAGGTGATGAAGCTGTAGGGGCAGGAGGGAGCAGAATAATTATTCTAGCGTTGTGGACCAAACATGCTGCCAGGAGTGGTGGGGGGAGGGGGGTCAGCCCACCCAGCCTTACTTTCAATGATCAGGGATGATAATCAGCGTCAATCAAATGCCATCAGCGTCGCACTTGGGCGTGGGCACTGACCTGGAACAGTCCTTCCCACTGTGGTTTCAAGGTCTTCTCTGCAAGAGACTTTACATACGCATAATCTCCAGGTTGTATATTGTGCACTGGTCCATCTAACCCTCTACCCCAAGTCCCACTCACATGCTGTCCAATTTCATCGAGCCGTTTACCTAAGGCCACCATACAGGAGGTCATAATTTCATCCCCAGCTTGCATGGATATCCCTCTTTGTACTCCATAGGGTCGTCCAGATAAGATTTCAAAGGGGCTTAACCCTTCCTTTGCCCTTGGTATACGCAAAAGGGCTAAAGGAAGAGACTGAGGCCAGACCAAATTTGCATCTTGTCCCAGTTTCACAATTTGCTGTTTGATTAAGTGGTTCATTTTTTCTACTTGGCCACTCGACTGAGGGCGATACGAAGTTGCCAGTCCGTACCCAAATGGCGGCTAATTTCTTGTACCACTCTTGAGAGAAAGTGTTTTAGGGGAGTTTTAGGTTGGATGTTAGGAAGTACTTCTTTACCGAAAGGGTTATTAAGCATTGGAATGGGCTGCCCAGGGAGGTGGTGGAGTCACCATCCCTGGAGGTCTTTAAAAGACGTTTAGATGTAGAGCTTAGTGATATGGTTTAGTGGAGTACTTAGTGTTAGGTCGGAGGTTGGACTCGATGATCTTGAGGTCTCTTCCAACCTAGAAATCTGTGTCTGTGTCTGTGTCTGTGTGGTCCCCCGTCAGAGGATATAGTTGCTGGCACTCCAAAACCTGGTATTATTTCTTGTATCTTAATTACCTCCCGAGCCTTGGCTGTTCTAGTTGGGAATGCTTCTGGACATCCTGAAAAGGTGTCAGTTAATACCGATAAATACTGATACCCCCCTTTTCTTGGGAGTTCAAAAAAAATAATTTGCCACTGTTTGGAGCTTGATTACTTTTGTACCTGTCTAACAATGGTATAGAAATTAGGCCCTATCCATTTTCTATTTAAAAACTCTTATACTACTTCAGCTCCCCAGCATGCTTTAGTATGTTCTACAATTACCATTCAATTTAATATGGTATCACAATTCTCCCATCATTTATTTACGTTAAACCTGCAGGTAACATTTTCCATTTACATCTTAGAATATTCTACTTCATTTTCTAAAGCTTTTGTTAATGCCTGATTTTCTGTTCTTGGTACGGGTGCCAAAATTTGACTCTCAGGTGCCCGTTCTGCCACCCCTTTGGCTCCTGCATGAGCCAATCTATTTCCCTCTTCAATATCAGTAGCCCCTAGTTGATGTCCTTTAATGTCAACTTTAGTAGGCAGGTATACTGCTTGGAGTAATTTCAGTACCTCTTCTGCATGTTTAATTGAGGAAGATAAAAGTCCTCTCTCTCCTTCCAAATTGCCCTGTGTGCATGCACCACACCAAAGGCATATTTCAAATCTGTCCAAATGTTTGCCAGCTCAAAAGCTCTTATCAAGGCGATGATATCCACCTTTTGGGCTGATGTTTGTTACCGCATATCCTGTGAGGCGAAGTCCCTGGCGGACGAAGCTGCTGCCATCTCTATACCAATCCTCCGCATCTTCTAGGGGTGTATCAGAGGTTGGACTAGATGATCTTGGAGGTCTCTTCCAACCTAGACGATTCTGTGATTCTGTGATCCTTTAGGTCTGGTCAGCTGGAGTATACGGTGCCCACGGTCTTGATGCAATCATGAATGGGTAATCTGGAAACTCTGTTACTAAGGAAAGAGGCTGGGTTCACAGTATTAGTGCCAAAAAAAATTAGTAAACTAATAGTCCATTATACACATTCCTTTTCTTCTTCGTATTGCAACAGTGTCCCCTTTTCCCGAAGGGGACTTTCAAGCTTCAAGATCACAGGCTAGTTGTTTCCCGAATATGGTGGGGCTATTCTTGAACCCCTGTGGTAACACTGTCCAAGTAAGCTGAGTTTTCCGTCCTCTATGAGGATTTTTCCCATTCAAAGGCAAAGAGTTTCTGGCTTTCAGTTGCCACGGGCAGGCAGAAAAAGGCACCCTTTAAATCTAGTACCATGAACCAAACTTGACTGTTTTTCTCAGTTTGTAATTCCAATCATTTTTCCCAATTTAAATTTCAAGCATTGAAAAAAAAAAAAAAAAACACCTTTTCCCGTTGGCCAGTTGCTCCTATTACATTTACAGACTAATTAACACAGAGAAAGAAGCTCCCGTAACCAACAAAAATTCAAGCCTCTGTCTTCGTTTCCTAGCTTTATTTCAACTGGTGGACCTGCTAGGGTAGATGCCCCAGGTCCCCGTCATTCCTGACTGTTGTAAGTTTGTCCTGCAGCCTAAGACAAATTCTTTCTGATATCAGGGGCCGATTGCCCTAGAAAGAGGCTAGCCAATTGCCTCTGTTTGTTTTCTGAAGCCAGGTCCAAATTTTTGTCTGTTTGTTTTAGTTTTTTTCTCTTCACTGCATTTCAAAGTTGGTCCAAAGATTCAAAAATTCCATAGGGGTTTCTTTTGGACCTTGTTGGGACACATTCTCAATTCCCAGTTTAACCAGATTTTGGTATTTCCGGGGTGATTAGGGTCTCAGTGGGGGGGTCGGTTAGGGGAATGCAATCGTTGACAGTTCCCTGAGCGGTCCCATTGGCAATCTGAGCTCACACATGAACTCAGGTTGTTTTAAGAGTTAGCTGCTTTTCTGTTTCCACGACAACTCTCTCGGACCCATCATGGTCCCTCTGCCCAGAAGGCTCACACCTGTGATTTAGAGATCTCAGCCTCAGGTTGAGGCGGAACTATTAGCATTCCTATAGCATTCCTACATCCTCTTTCCCTGCTCATTCAGCTTCAAACAGCTCTGTTAAATACTACATGCCACACAACCTTTAACACCTTCAACAACCCTTTCAACACTTCCTTTATCTTTCTCCAGCCTGTACTTTTCTAATGCCAACACCAAAGGCTCAGTCAGGGGCCAGCTTAATTCCATACCTTTTCCCTCCACGATGCTGAAACAAAGTACCAGTATACAACATTTCATCCTATTTTCCTTCTCTCCTCAAAAACAACATTAATTGCAAGACACTGTTATAGTCGATTGATCCATAAAGCGGCCATTTAGTTTATATAGTGGCCACCATTGATTGCAATGCTTAGTGGAAGTCCTCTTGCTTTCTGTGCCCCCATTTCTAACAATATCCTTCCAATGTGCCAATATGCAGCCAAGGAAGCTTTCGTTTGGACGTCTTTCTTTTGGGTATTACCCATTTCCTTGATTTCCCATTCCCTTTTATTTATTTATATTAGTTACTGTCCCTCGTTTCAATTTCCACACAAACCTTTTTATTGCAGGTTTTTACTATCTTTTCCTAATCTTCTTCTCAAATGTCCCAGTTCTCTGGGATTAAACTCTTCTTTCCACATACAAACTTTACTATTTCAGATTATTAATGAGCCCCGTTCCAATCATAAATCCGCAGGACTTCGGAAAAACACCTGAAGCCCTCAGCCTTCCGTCTTCTAGACAAACAATAACACCTTTTCCACAAAAGTTACATTTCAACAAGACCGAATTTCAAGCCAGATGCTAATTTTTCTCATGCACTTTGTTAGTAAGCCCACACAAAATGAGGAGTCACTCCTGTGTATCCGTCAAGATGGGGGTTTAGAAGGTGTTGAGGCCTAAATAAATTCGCTCTCCCCCTTCTTACCAAATTCCCAGGGCTCAGGCCCGAACCACCAAAGAAGTGACTCTCCATTCTACCGCTTTGATAATCAGTCAGCCCCCCTCCCCCCACACTTGAGAAACTGACCAAACACCACCGCGAATATACCAAAACTTTTAAACTGTTACTTAGATAATGCTCCCACCTTCCTCCTTGTCAGACTCAAAACATTTAAGAACGAAATAGGATTACGAGATGCACCGCCGGGCCCGTATATTGGGCACCACCAATCAACACTTGGATAAAACAGCACTTCTTTTCGGTCTGTCCTGCACTTCGTTCGTCTCCGGCCGCTCCCCTCGTGGAGAATACAGAACCGCGGATCGGAACTCCACACTCGCTTCGCAGCAATGCTGCGTCTCACTCACACAGCACAATCCCGCAATCACACAGAGAGGCCCCTTGCACTTCTCGCTCATACCACAAGAATATATCACTTAAAACAATAACCAAACTTGTTTGGATCGCCTCCGGCCTTGTTCCTTGTGGAGTAATTCACTTCACAACAATACTTTGTCTCAAACACATACACAAATGCTTTCAACATGAGATACCCAGACATCCACAAATAAGACATACAATTATCAACACTCCAATTATTATCCCTCCAGCAGCTGCAAATATTACCCAGATAACCTTGTCACCGTTTTGAGAGGCCCGCTTACCCGTCTCCTGCTTCATATACAGTCATTAGCAGGTCCGTCCTGGCTCCCAAAACTGGGATGCAGCGGTAACCTTGCATTTGCTCGATCTACTCCCAAGATCGCTAGCGGCTGCTCTATCAGTCAGCAAATCCCCCTTGATTCTATCGGTCAGCAAATACCCCTTGACCACTCCATCGGTCACCAAATCTCCTGTGACCGCTCTATCGGACAGCCTGTAGGGTACCCTCCCCCCACATGGGGACTATGCCGCACGCCAGATGTCTCTGCGCGATTTACCAGCTGCCCCGGCCACGCGTACGACTTACAGGCCCTTCCTGTACTGTAAAACATACCGTTTGTCCGCAGCTTCAGGAGGTCCTTGTCTGCTCCCGCGGTGAGCGGCTGAGAGTGGAGGATCCTCCGAGGAAAATACTTGGGGTGCACCTAGGGGCATCCGCTCCACAGTCGATCCCGCAGCCGAGCAGAGCGTCTCCTGCCTGGCTCGCCAAACTGACTTGCGGAAAACGGACTCCACAGTCAGTAAGACTGTAAAGTAGGATTGCTCCTTGGCTCTTGTCCATCTGCAGGACCAGTTTCTACCAGTTTCTTAAGACAGGCTCACTCTCTTAGTAGGAGACTGACCTTGGTAAGGGGCCCCAGGCTTCTTGCTTTAGTTAATTTGCACAATGCGCCATAGTTAGCAAAGACACTAAGTAGCACCCTAGTTTAATGCCATCAGCGCTCTCTCTCTACTTGATAAGATTCTCCTAACTCCCTCTCTCACTGGAGCCCACGCAGCCCTCCGTCCTGCCGAAGGACTTCACGGGGACTTCTGCCGGCTCCGGGTGCCCGCACACAGACAGAAATGGCTTTGAGAGAAAACAATTCAGGAGGACGAGAGCTCAGAGACTGCGGCCGGCTTCGGCCACCTTCCCCTCGCTTTCCCTCTCCGTGTTCAAACCGAGCACTGTTCTGCCATCGACCTAGGTGATAAGAGAACAAAGGGGTTTTTAGGGAAAACTGCTGACTACTGCACGGGATGTTGCTAGAGTTTCTGAAATCCGGCCCAGAGGCTACCAACTAGGGAGGAAGGGGGAGCTGAAGGACAACTGAAGGACAAAAGCCTGGGAGGAAGACAACCAGCCTTCAGCCCGAGCAACCCCCAAGAGACCACCAGAGACTGATACGCAGGCGCCCCTGGGAGGGTTTCGGATTCCGGAAACCAATTATAATAACCCTGCCTCTTCTAGAAGTAGTAATGAATATGTATTAGCCTGGGAGCATAAAAACCAGCCGCCTTACGTAACGGGTGTGCGTCCTGGTGGAGCAGAGACTCCCGGTGCACCCAGCGCTGTTTGCTTGCCTCTGTTCGTTCAATCAATTGTAACCCTTGATTGTAATCCTCTTTGGGACTCAGTCATTTATAACACTTTTTATGTTTGTATTTTATTTAAGGTTGTCTTGCCCCCCTCCGCCCGCCCCCCCCAGCCTCGCTGCTCGCCAATAAAGCTGGCGCAGGGACACCTGCCTGCGACCATAGAGACGCGGTCCTCCCGGCCTGCTAGAGCGCCCCCCCGCGGTCCTCCAGCATCCCAGCGTCCCTTGCGCAGCCATGGCGTCCCGCGGGCAGGGCCAGAAGGTGCAGAAGGTGATGGTGCAGCCCATCGTAGCCTTCCTGCGGCCGGGGGGTGACGGGGGAGCGGGTGGGGGGCGGCCCGGGCCTCAGGGGTCTCGGCCCGGGCCTTGAGGCCTTGTCCCGGGGCCCTGGGGCCTCGTTCCAGGGTTTGAGGCCTTGTCCTGAGGCCTTGTCCCGGGCCTGGAGCTCTTGTCCCCGTGCTGAGCCCTTACCGCAGCGCCCCAGAACCTCATCTTCCGCTACCTGCAGAAGGTGAGTAGCGCGGGGAGAGGACGGGGAGAGGATGGGGATTTGGGGGGGGTGGGGGGAGCGGGGAGGGTCCGGGGATCCCCCTTGCTGAGTTTTCGGCTCCCACCCGTTGCTCGGGGCAGGTTTGTGGGGAACGGAGAGCTGTGCGGCGTGCGGGTGGGTCCAAGGAGCTGCTGCGCAGCCCGGCGTTTCCCCCTCGTGTTAACGGGAGTGGGATCGTGCAGCCGGGCGTGCAGGAGTGTTCCCTGGTGAGTGGAGACGTCTTCTTCAGCAAACGTGTAGTATTCACCCAATCATATAACGCTCTAAAATGTCAGAGTGTTAATTGAAACTGCCCCTGAGAGTTGCTCCTTGGAGTGTTTGGGAGCTCTAGCGGCTGTGGTTAGCGGGTATTTCTGAACACGCGAGAGAGAACAAAACTGCTCGCGGTGTTTGTGTTCCAATTTACTCTCCTCCTTCCTTCTGCAGAGGTCGAGGATCCAGGTGTGGCTTTACGAGCAAGTGAACATGCGGATAGAAGGCTGCATCATCGTATCAGCAGGACCCCGCGTTACGTCGTTAGTTTGTTTTCCCTCCTTCACAATCCTATTTTTTCTTGTCAAGAAAAACTAGCAGAAGGGAAAAAAAAATCGTACTTCTCTAACAATTAGTCTTCATTGTCCAGCCTGGGTCAGCAAAGCTGATGATGGTTTGTGTTGTTGCTGAAGTAATTGGCATCGTTGCTGATTTCTAGGGCTTTGACGAGTACATGAATTTGGTGCTGGCCGACGCAGAGGAGATTCACTCCAAGATAAAATCAAGGAAACAGCTGGGTGTGTCGTGTGTCTGTGCAACCCGAGTGACGCGCGGTCTGAAACCTGCGCGGGTGAGCCTTCTAGGTAGCAGCACTGAGAGGTACCAAAGGTGTGACGAGCCTTGATGTTGAAGTTCAGTGAGCAACTACTGGCTACATCTCTGTCCCTGATGATTTTTGAGCTGGTGATTTTGCTGAATGAAGGAGAATGTGTCCCTGCCTGAGACCAGTTCTGGTCTTTGACACGTGTAATACCAGGCGGCCTGCACTGGCTGGAGGAGTCTGGTCACAGCTCCTTTCAGCTGCATCTAAAGCCGGTGGCCCTGGGCGATTGTCACGCTTGCTGTGATCTCTGAGTCAAAGCAGGGAGCCGCGGTAGCGGCAGTGTTTCTTTACCACCTGCTGGTGGACAGAAGCAACGATGTGTGCCCAGTGCTGGGGTTTTCAGCAGGGACAGCGTGCTGCTGGAACGGGGACGGTGGCTGGAGTGGGACTTGTGAGTGTGGGGCAGCTGGCAGGAACAGGACTCTGCGTGATGGGCAAAACCCTGCTCAACCACACGAAATACTTTCTGAAAGCACAAGATTATTCTCAGATTCTGGGCTCTCTCTAATCCCCTCTTTCCCTTCTCTGTGCTGCAGGCCGGACCATGTGAAAAGGGGACAACATCACTCTTCTACAGAGCGTTTCTGAGTAGAATTTGCCATCCTTAGCACAAAGGTGGCTGCCGTGCTGCGGAGTGACTGAGTGCCAGGGGAACGCGGCCCGCTGCTAGATAGGAAGTTATTTGTAACTGGGGCTGCATGCTGAGGTCAAAAGTCCTTCCTTTGTGGGAGCGAGTTTTTTGTAGCTTGAAACAATACGTGATGTATTTCACAAATACACATTTTTCACATTAACGGTAAATGTAAAAGACAAATCTGCTTGTTTTCAGTCTCTTCCTTCCGTGAATGGAGAAGGAGGGGAAATATAGAAGCGTGGGCTTTTCTTTTTGCTGTGGATCTGATAGGTTTCGATAACGATATGTGCTTTCTTGAACATTACATCTGCATTATGTGGCCAGGCCGAATCGTTCAGGGCACGGAAGCCCCACATAGTCCTTGAGCTAGCAGGGTGCTAAGGAGGGTGTTGGAGATTTTGCATCCAATTGCAGCCCTTTGTTGCTGCAGTGACAGGTTCCTCAGATTCTTTCTAAACAGGGTTTAACTTGTTGAGAATCTTTTTGGGAGTGTTTATTGTGGATCAATCAGTACAAGTATCTTAGTGGGCCCGTGAGGGATTTGGGGCTGTGGTGCAGTAACCCAGCGTTTACAAGTGTTACTGATAGGCATGCTTGTCAAATAACACCTCCAGATCAGAGAGTGAGAGCGGGCAGCTGGTTTGGATGAAATCTGTCACTTCTTGCTGCTTTGGACAGAGCCTGTAGATTAAACCCTTGTGCTGTTCAATAAGCTGGGGTGTCAGATGTGTCGGTTGGGTTTTTTATCATTGGATTTATTTTTTGTATCCGTTTGGAGATCTGTCTGTTCTATTTAAGTTTCCCCAAGAGAGCTGAGTTGCTTGGTGCATCGACCAAAGATAAGTTCCCTGGCTGACTTGGGACAACCAGTCCCCTCGTTTTTCTGATCACAAAAAACAAACAAAGAAAGAAAAAAAAAAAAGGAAAAAAATGTTGACTGTAGCTGTAACTCAGAAACTAAGATTCCCTGAATGGAGAGAAATGAATTTTGATGCACAGGCTGTGCTAGAAATCTGTTAATCAGCATTCAGTTTTTCAAAACTTCAGTTTGTGTCTCATCATCATGAAAAGTAATCAATTCACGGTGGGAGATCCTTTCCTGAAAGGGAAGGACAGAACTACGAGTCTTGCTGTGGGGCCTTCCCGGCGCAGTTGTGCCATTCCGAGAAGTAATACGTCAGGAGTGTCCCAGCAGCCGTTCCCAGGAAGAAAGCTTTGAGGGGCAGCATGACACACTTGATTGGCTAAAGCAGCTTCAGCCGTACAGCGTGCTGCCGGGATCGGTAATTCTAAGTTGTGTTCAAGTTGGTGAGTTCCTTTCAGCATGTAGTAAAGATGTAACGTGCCGATGTCGTTTGGGAACAGGAGGCATTCCGTGTCACCAGCAGTGGGCACATAGGGAACGAAATAGTATCTTACGAGGTCCTCCACATCTGCCTTTCATTTTGTCCTTGGTTTGCCAGCTGGAGCTTTCAGGAGGTGAGGAAGGAGGCTGTCCCAGTCAGTAGTTGAGGTGTTGCAGGGTAGTTGTGATGCAGTGCTTGTAAAATTTACCTGCCCGCATCTCCTGTTACAGGCAGCCCCCCCTGGGCCCTGTGAGACGGGGAGCTGCTGCCCGGGGTTAGGCCCAAGGTCCCCTGTCAGGCCCAGGGCCGCCCTTCCCCTCGCCGTGCCCTTCCCTGCCGCTCCTCAGCCCTTGCTCAGGCCTTTTGGGCCGTCTGGCCGTCCGTCTGTCCATCCATCCGGCCGTCTGGCCGTCCGTCTGGCCCTCTGTCCCTCCGTCCCACCGCCGTGCCCCGTCCCTGCCGTCTCCCTAGGGAAGCAAAGAGTCCCTGGGCTGCCTTCAGGGGGGAGGTTCTGCTGAGGAAATTAAAGCTCCCCCCTTAACGGGCGCCTTGCGAGTTCTTTTGAGTTCCAACCTTCTGCCTTCCTTTCGTAGCAGTGCCTCTGAGGGGTGCGCTGTAAGGTAGGCGTCGTCTGGCGCGCTGCTCCTCCGTTTCCCAAAGGAACTGCCTTCCGGATCTGACTAAGTCTGGATGCAGCGGTTGTCACCTTAATTTCTCCTTTAGTTTGCTGAAAACCAGCCGCTTGGGTGACCTTGGTGTTTGTTTCTTAAAACTTGGCTCGAGGAGGTCTCTGTTTCCTTATGCTGATGTTCACGATGAAAGTGCAGAAGGGATGCTTACTGTTGCCCGGGTCAGTACTGTTGCCAGGATGGGAATGTTTAGCCTACCGGCCCTCTGGTGCTGTTAGGCTGCACTCGGAGTGTGAGCTCTGGGCCTTATTTCGAAACTACGGCGTTATTTGAGTGTACAGAGCCGAGATATTCTGCGGATAGGTGATTCTCAAACCACGTCAGGACCACCGCTGTGGCGTGTGCTGGAGTCGGACGCGCGTTTGACTGATCAGGCGGAGCAGGTGAATTGAATTTGTTGCTGGATGGCGAGGTGTTCTGGGGGAAGAGCTAGTCTAAGGAAAACTTCCTCTTACTGCCCCTTCCCATCTCCAATGGCCACTGCCTGGGGAAATTGGTTCTTCCTGAGATTAACTACAACGTTACAGTGAGGATGAGGAATCATCATTACTTCCCAGAGTTATTTGCTGCCATGCCGCAGCGTTGATTTCAGAGATTTTTTTTTAAAAAACAAAAAAAAGGAAAAAGAAAGGAAGTATGTATTCTTTTTTCACATACTCTCTTTTCTTTCCCCGAGAGTAAATGTTGTAGCTTCAGCAGTACCCTTCCTCTGGAAACGATTCCCAGTGCCTGCTCAGACACTGGGGAGGAAAATGACAGAGAGAGCAATGGAGGAGAGCCACCCGATATAAATAAAGGAAAAAAGGGGTTATGGATTAAGGGAAAGCCACTACAGAACAAATTGGTGCCATCTAAAAATTGGTTAAGGGTTTGGGACCTGCAGGTGCTGCCTACACGTGCGTGTGTTGCAGTCGTGCCTGTTGCCACTGCGCAAAATGGAGAGAGCTTCTTTGTCGAATGCAGCATGTTAAAGCATGCGCCATTGCCTGGAAGAAAAGCACGGCCTTCCCTCGTGTGGGACTTCTTCCCTATTGATCTGTGGTTTACCTGAAGGTTTGCCATAACCTGCATATGTTTCAAAAAAAACCAAAAGAAACAGAAAACAAAAAGCAACACCAACACTAAAGAGTGGCAAGGCAGATGCTCATGTGGGGACTCTGACTCATGGGTGACATCACCAAGCAAAGCACTGTGAGCGCTTCGGGTCGGGGCTGCTGTGGCGAGCCTCGCAGGCGGGAGGGAGAGCGGGTACGGTTCGCCTCTGGCGGGTCTGTGTCAGCCCTCTGCCCCGGTGGCTTCGTTAGCAGTGAGAGTTTGACTGCTGTGTTCCCAGCTTTGGCTTCTGCACCGAGCGTGTGGCAGAGCCCGCAAGCTGCTTGCTCAGCTGGAAGAGGAAGAGGAGTGACCTCAACTGTGCCGAGGTAAAGCAGAACTGTTGAAAAGATTTGTCAAAGATGCGGGTTGTACCAGCGCAGCCGCTGCAGCTGCAGCAGGTCCTGGAGCATTGGAGAAGACAGAGAGGGCTTTCTTCGTGAAAAGAATGCTGTAAAAGTGTTTTCGTGCCGGAAAGTAGGACAAACGCCTCTGTTGTTTGGATATCCTCTATTGACCTGGCACACTGGCATTACAGCATACCTGGCACACTCTTTGTATCGTTTGTGAAAAAAATAAAATAAAATAAAATAAAAAAGTGTTTTAGTGAGGGCAGGCCAATGGTGAGTGGCAGGCGATGGTGCTGTTGGGAACGTGAAGTTCAGGAAGCACTTCTGGGTTTTTCTGCTCTTTCATGTGACTTTTTGCCCTGTGAAGGTGGTGTATTGAGCTCTTTTCTTAGCAACAACTAGGTTTCAAAGCAGTTACAGTTTAACATCTACATGCTTGGGCGTTATTAACACAGCATTGCATACTGAGCTGGTGCTTGGTAGGAGAAAACAGAAATCTTACCGGGGAAACTCTGGGAAACCTGGGAAACAGAAAACTTACCGGGGAGTTAACTGGAAGTCTTTGAAGATCGATAACTTTGCTGAGGTTGTCCAGGTGGGTGAACTCGAAGACCCACAGTGACTGGCACATGCTATTTAATGCGTCATACTGCGTTCTGTAGAAGTTATTTGTAGCCATAGTTGATCATTGCCTTGCATGTATGATCAGGTGGGTTTTTAAGAAGTGACTCCATTTTCAGGCTTCCAGGTGTGCTCCAAGTCATATTATTAAGGACGTGGAAGAGAACGCTTGCTGACAAAGCTCCTGGCAGCTTTACAGAACTTTAATTTAATATTGTGTTAGTTCATGTAACAGCTGATTTCAAGGCATTGCTCTCCTCAAGAGACTAATTTGGTTAACAGAAGAAAGCTGGAAAAATGCTTGTTACTCATGATTTTTCACTTGTTGGTACTTTCTTTAGGGTTACTTTTAAAAAGAAGATTTCACTGATCACAAGCCAGTAGAAGACTTTCAACCCAAGCAAGGGTGAAGACAGCTCTCTCCAAGAGCAGAGGAAGTCCCTGTGGAGAGAACCCGAGCTTGTTATCAGAACTTGTCAGCATGTCTAAACAAGGAGACGATTGCTACTTCTATTTCTATTCTACCTGTTCCAAGGTATGGCTGGGTTTCTTTTGCTTTGCTTTTCTTTTTTTTTTCCATTTTTTTCAGGAAGGGGTAGAGTAGGAGGAGGAGGCCCACTGGTCTTTGGTTAACTTGATAACCAGCTAGATTCTGAATTCAATGGTAGCAACCTGAGGCAGTAGCATGGAGGTTTTTGAGGCTGTACTATATTTTCCTTGTTGGTTTCCTTTTGGTTACAGGGAGACAACTGTTCCTTCCGCCACTGCGGAGCTGCTCTGGGGAACGAGACGGTCTGCACGCTGTGGCAGGAGGGTCGTTGTTTCAGGAATGTCTGCCGATTCAGACACATGGAAATTGATGTGAGTGCCTAAAGATGTGTTCTCAAAATAAATCAACAAAAGCATTTTTCAGTGCCGTAGGTGTGCTGCTTGTATTTTGCAGGATAGGTTCATTTGCTTTGAAATTACACTGGTTTCTGTTACCAGGAGAGGGGGTGGGAGGAAGGAGAGGGAAATAAAATCAATGCCTTAGGTATGTCGTAGCAAGATTTTCTTTTATTAGATGCCGACAGTATTTTCTGAACAGATGCAGAATAACCGCTAAATAGCCTGCTAAAACCTGCTGGAGCAGGGGGGTAATAAACAGGCTGTACTAGCCTCCTGAGAGCAGGCTTGAGAATGATCTATCAGGTCTCTTGTGTCCCGCAGTCCTTCAGATAATGCTGTTGTAGCTGCCTGGGGTAGGAAGCAGTGGGGCAAGTTAAAGGTGCAGAAGAACGAAGTCTCCAAGAAGTAGTTCTAGATAGAGTTAACCTAGGCAATTTAAGATGTTCTTTTTCCCTCTGAAGAATCCTAGTATAAGCCTAGGTGTATTAGTTTAACCCACCCTAAACTGCTGTCTGAGAGTGCCTGTCTTCTCAAACGGAATGATGACAAAGCTAAACGTGCATAGTGGTTACAGCTTATGCAAACTTTGTGAATATGCCCGGAAATACTCTACTTAAGTGACAAACTGACCTTTGGAATGATGTTTCAGCACTGTATTGGGACAGCCCTATCGCTGTCATGATCTGGAACTGTGCATCTCTTTGCAACCCTTAGGTGCATGTTATCACGAGCTTGTCTTTCTTTGTGTCTTCAGAAAAAGCGCAGTGAGATTCCGTGCTACTGGGAGAAGCAGCCAGTAGGCTGTCAGAAAGCCAACTGTGCTTTTCATCACACAAAGGGACGTTACATCGATGGAGTCTTCTTACCACCAAGCAAGAGTGAGTTTAGGTCCTTCTTCTTTAAGTACTGAAGAATTAATTTTGAGTATTACTTAGTGGGTGCCAATCCTGTAGGAGACATCAGGTAACCGTTCATCTGTGAGTGCAGGAAAAGGTGTGCAGTCCTAGGTGGTCAGCTAAACCGAGTGTCCTGCTGGTGTCCTGCTGGTATTTGTTTTCTGCTTTCATGCTCAGCTTCTCTCTGCTTTGTGTGATATTTGCCTTGTAGTTTGCTTTCTGTTGTTTCATCTTCTGCTGGGTGGTAGGGAGATGTGTTGTTGTTTGAAGGGAAGTCATTGTTCACGGTGTGAACAGTGATGGGATGGGCAAAAGGAGATGCTGAATTCATTGTCTGTGCGGGTTATCTGCCTTACCTACCATCTTCGTGCATTGTGGTCAAAGTTTTAAACTGCCATATTACTGATGCTCCTCCTCTTCCTCTAGCTCCACTGCCAAGTCCGCCTGAGTCCGCGGACGATGATTAGAAAGTGGCTCAGATGTCACTGCAGCAAAAGAAACTTTCTGTCCAGTCCAATCCCTCTCCATAGCTAAGGGGGGTGATGAAAGTGGCAAACTCTGAAAATGTCCCAAGCCCTCCACACCCTCCAGTTGTAATCAATGCTGCAGATGATGATGAAGATGATGATGGTGAGCATGTTTTGGTTCTTGGAAGGAATTTGTGCTGTAAATGAATGTATAAATCACAGATGACCTGAGGTCTGACTAGCGATTGGGCAGGCAGTCTGGTCAGGTCACTGGTGGCTTTGTCTGGCAGTCAGTGGACAGAACCTGAAATGTTGGAGGAAAGCTTAGAACCACTCTTGGCTTTAGCTGGTCTGTTGTGTAAAGCTCTATGTGAAACTAGGAAGGAAACTCCTTTTTTTTCTGTCTCTCTGAAGAGTAATATGTTGTGTAGTAGTTAAAGCTGCAGAGAGAACCTAGAGTCCCAGATGTTTTGTCCTAGGGTAGTCCACTTACGAGTTCATCAGGTCAGTGTAGCTGTATTAAAAAAAAAAAAAAAAAAAAGCTTTTTCATATGAACCATGGACTGAAGTGTCATTGCATGAGCTACGTAATCACGAACAGTCTGGTCTATGCATAACTGAATAGATTTTTCCCCTTCAGACCAGCTTTGTGAGGAAGGAGAAGAAAGTAAAACTCCCGTCCAGCAACCAGCTGAGGAAGGCCAAAATGGATTACGGATGATTTCCACTCGGAAAGCCAGTGCTACTACTGCTAAACAAGGTATTCCGGCACCTGTAGTAGGATAAATCGGAAGGAGAACTTGACAATTAACTCGAAAGCAGTGTGGCGTAAAAACACAACAGAATGTAGGGGTGCTGAATGGAGTCGGTTATTTCCATGATCTCATTTCTACCTAATAGCATCATGTGCCCATTGGGTCAGAAAGGTGAACGCCTTTTCTTTACTTTTGGAGAACAAAACAGGGCCACAGCATGGAGTTGAAATGGCTGCACGTGCAGCCTTGCAACCACTGTTGAAAGCCATCTCTAACGCTAGAGGGATCTAATATCATGTAAACGGATTAAAATTAAAACTACAATTTTTACCCTGAAGGGTGAAAGGAGGGGCAAAATGCCATTCATTCTATGGTTCTTCCACTTGTGAGGAGTGTTGACAGGGTTTATTCTAAATGCTTCTGAAAGTTGCTGAGCACTAAGAAGCCTGAGGATCTGTGGTCCTCAGTGAGCGCCTCTAAGCCTTAGTCTCATTAATTGTTTTCTGTTTTCAGAGGACGGTCTGAATTTTGGCATAAAAACACTTGAAGAAATCAAATGGCAGAAAATGAAGGAAAAAACTAAGAGACACGGTGGTGAGTTAATATTCCCTACTTTCTTACCCTGTTCACCTTCATCCCGGTTGATGTTCTTTTTTTAAAAAAAAAGAAATTCTTCCAGTAATACCGGGTAGCTGGCTATGCTTTGGTGAATACAACTATTTGCCAAAGAAGTGAAATTTTATTGGCTTCGGAATGGCAGGTGATGGTGGCTGGGAGCTGCTTGAGGGATAGACTTCCATTTTTAGCTGGGGGCATCGAGCAACCTGATTCTCAGCCAGCTGGTATTCTAGATGGGAAGTCCAAGGGCAACCAGAGGCAAATTAGTCACCTCTCTTATTTACATGCTCTGGTCACTGTACGTTTGACAGTAATGAATAATTAAAGTTTTTTGTTCTTCGTGATAGTTTTTTATGTTTGGTAAACTTCCTTCTGTTTTGCTTGCTCTGAACAGAAGGTCCTTCAAGATCTTCTCTTCCTCCCGTCGACTCTATGATTTTTCCTGCTCCGGAAAAGGAAAATGTCCGGACACTGGTGAGAACTGTGACACTGTCTACAGAGGAAGGTAATAATTAATGCTTTTGTTTTGATTTCATTACTCCTAAACTGGAAGGTTAAGCAAGAATGAAGACAATTCCCCCATGTTAGCCTGCTGGTGCTGCCTTCTTCTGTTGAAAACATGCTTTTATGCTGAAAGTCCCTGGTTGTACTGGAAAGCTTTGGTGCTCAGGTTAAGTGCAGCAGCAGGAGAAAGAAAAAAATGTGTCAGTATGCAAAGAGGGGGATAACTGAAAAACAGAAGAGTAACGAGAAGAAAGAGCCCTAGAAGACAGTGCTATGTAAGAAGCAATTTCTGAAGCTTTAAAGAGGCTGACAGTGGCAGGTGTGGACAGGAGTGTGATAGGAGTCTGTGTATAAATGCTATTGTTTAGAGTTGTGCAAATTCCTTTTAACGGGAAAGAAGTGAAGAAGTACTTTTACTCATAGACATTCACCTTAGAAAGGAATATTTCTCAGCATTTGTACCTAATAATATTCTGCTTGCTTATGCAGCTTTGTTCTGCACAAAGTATAGCTGTCAAGCAGACTCAGATTCATTCTCTACTATCTCAGCTGGGATTTGAAGCAAACACTGAGACTATTAATACTTTTTCTAAGTTAATCATAGTTGAAAGATGAGTTTGTGTGGTTTAGCTGTCAAAACAGTGTCTTACTGGGTTTTTTTGGACATGGGCTAACAGTATAATATTTCTAATGGCTACTGGTTTCTATGAAATAGAAAAATTTTACTTTTGTTTTAGGGGAGGAACCTGTGGTTCGACTAGATCTCGCTGAGAAACAAGGAAAACGGAAAGCCTCCGTGGGTAAGAACTCTTTATGAGCTGTTATTTACGTGCCGCCTTCTATATAGGACTGCATTAAAGAGTCTTTTTGACGTATGAGAGGAAAATGCATTGCAGTGGAGATCTGCGTTGACTGCAGAAATGGCAAAAAAAAAACATTTAGCAGCTGAAAGGGCAATTTTGTGAAAATATGCTTGAAAAATAGAAGCTTGTGGTTGACTGTTCTCAAATCTTCCTGCAAAGAAATGTTCTTAAAATATTCCTGTTTTTCTCTGTCTGAAGCTGATGTAAGCGCCCTTCCAGTGAAGCGCAGCCTTGCTGAAAGGCTGGGGAAGAAGGTGGAGGTTCCGCGAAATGCTGACAAAGCACCAAAGAGAGGTACAGCTCCTAAACAGGCATCTGGATTTGATTCCCGGGTTTTGTATTCAGGCTTTCTGTTTGTCCTTTTCCTGTGATGTTTCTTTTTGCATGGTGGCTGAGGTCTTAATCACTGGGATTCAAAGTTACCTTTCCTGTCTTGTTTTCAAATGTGAACACAAAGTTGACGTTTATGCAGCCTCCCTAATTTGTTCTTTTTCTGTTTTGCAGTTCAAGTTGCCAAGTCTGTGAAGGAGAGACTAGGATTACCTTTTCAACAGACTAGTACTGCGAAAGGTAACAACTGGCTATTGAATATACTTTCTCCTTCTTCCTTCCCGTGAACTTAGACCGTTTTCATACAGCCCTAAAAATTAATTGAAATGAAAACAAAGACCTGATTCCTCTTGCTTGAGTGCTGAAGCTCTTCTGACAGCCGCTATCAGAAATGTGGCTCTAGGTGTGTGTTTATTTTCCACTTGTGCCTTGTCCAGGTTTTAAGCTGCTTCTGTGAACCATCGTGTACAATTAGAATAGAACCACTGCCAGGAGCAGGAATTGGAAATGCAGTCTGAAAAAGTAATAAAGTAAACTGGCATTTCTGTGTAGCAACTCTGTCTGGATAGGGCTGGTCTTCAAAATACAACAAGTGGCTCAGAAGAGGAGGAGAATGTTAGGCTGTTGTCCTAAGATGCGTTATTGGGAACGCTCAGGATTAGTTTTCCTTAGTACTGTGACAAATTTTGGAGACTTGAAATATTGTTGGACTCTCTTGAAATGTTGGTGCTTCTCATTTCTTGATGATGACAGGGAAGGCTGCTAAGCCAAAGGGAGAGATCCATGTGAAAACACTGGAGGAAATCCGTCGTGAGAGAGCTCTTCAGAGCCGAGAAACTCAAGCCAAAGCCCAGGCTGAATGGCATGGTAAAACCAAAGATCCCAGCGCAGGGGCAAAAATTCAGGGTGAGCCCAAGAAGCAGCAGAGTGTGCTCACTCTGTGCGGGCCCAGCAAAGTGCAGTCGAAGGAGCCGGCAGGTAAAGGCAAGGCAGAAGGAGAAGTGCGTGTTAAAACCTTGGAAGAACTAAAGCGCGAGAAAGCTCTGCGGATGCAGCAGAGTGGAGGAAATGTGCCAGCTCCCCCAGCACAAGCTGGACCTGCCCCAGCAGGGCAGAAATGCTTAGGGAACACAAAGCTAACAGGTAATCAGATGCTTTAATACCTGCCCCGGTGAGGTGCTTCCCATATTGAGCAAGTTCCGTTTGCTCAGGATCTGCCTCGCTTTTTCCTTCAATGCAGAGGATAAAGAGTTGAAGGCTACAAAGTTCAAAGGCAAGGAAGGGCCAGAATATGCAACCATGTCTGTTTTCATTAATTACGTGATGGTGTTCTGCATTTCCCGCTAGGAAATTAACTCATTGAGGGCTTTTTAGTCTAATTTTGGTATTCTGTTTTTTTCTGCCATCTGCTTTATGGTATGGAGTCCTCCCTGTGTTGAGTTCAAGTTCACCTTCCTCTTTGGCATGTGTTGCTTAACTTGACACGTGTATGTGTTTGTAAAGCATGCCTCAACGTCTTAATGTGGGGGGCCAGTTTCTGTCCAAAATGACAGAGGATCAAAGGCCTCGTTGTTAAGATGATATCAACTTTGTAAAATGAGATTGTGTGATGGGAGCTAAGGAGGGCTTAAAGGCTGCACGGATTGCACATTGTAGCCTTTCTCTCGGTCTCATGGGACACGAGGAAATAAACAGACAAAGAAAACAAGGACCCAGAGCAAGACTGTATCAGTTCTCTCTTCCTTTTACTCTAGCCAACTTTAACATGGTTGCGAAGCCTTGGGATGGGAAAGTCGCTTCCCCCAAGAAGAGGGCACTGAAACGTGAGGCACCTGGGAGTTTTCCCTCTGCTGGAGCAGCTGTGAAACCCCAGACTGCCTTTGATGCTGACACCATGGGACCTCCAGCCAAAAAAGCAGCTATGGTAAGGACAGGGGCTAATGCAGAAATGGATCCCTTGTAAAGTTTATACCCTCCTCTAGGAGAAAAGATGGCAAACTCCAATGTTCTACAGGCCTTCTGTTTCCTTTGAAATCCAGTAGCTGCCTACAGACTTCTTGTAGTACCCTTCCATATTTATTAGATTAATGGCACTATTTACTTAGTACTCTGTGATTCTGTGATTTCTCTGGTGTGGAGGATTTTGTCCATTAATGCTGTGTTCTTAAAAGACACAAGATCATTAGTAACCTCCAAGTGAATAGTAACTTTCTTCAGGAGCACCTTGGTTTTGTATTTTGGCTAAGGCTCCGCTGCCAGAGGAGAAGCAGCATGGAGGAAAAAGCTATTAAGGAATCTTTTACCCATGGGTCATAAATACTGTTTTGCTGCTTTCTAGGCTGTTCCAGCCATGCTGGAGCACGTCCCAGCCACCAGACTTGAAGAAAATCCCCAAAACAGGTGATGACCACAACTTGTTCTTTTTCTTAATCGGTGTATATCCCCAGTGAAACCTAAGTTCTGTCACATGTGGGGAAAAAACAAGGGTTCTGAGATAATTAAAGCCCAAATCCATCAGAGGAATAAGTCCCGTGAAATCACTTTCTAGCAGCTAGCAGGAATGCTTAATTAGACTTACTTTCTTTAAATGCTGCAAGTCGCTACAGCTTTCCAGTGACTTCTTGGTCTGTCTGAATACCTAAATGAGGATGGGGTGAAGTTCTTCTACTTCTTGTGAGGTGATAAATGATGAGTAGTGTCCTCTGCCTTTTGGTCCTCCAGAACTGCCACCTGAACAAACCTACAAGGTGACAGACTGCAGGGAGAGCAGAGGGAAGTGACGGATGCAGATCAGCTTCCTGTACTGGGGAGCAAACTCTGCTGAGTGTGCCATGGGAAAAATGACCAACTTAGTAACCAGATATTTGCAGATGGAGACTTCTTAACATTTTTACAGGAAAATTAATAAAGGTGGCAAAGTGGCTCTTGCTACAAAAATTGAACCATCTTTGCTAGACTGCGGGTGCTCTGGCTTCACAGACAAAGCCCCAAACTGAGAAATGTACCTGCTAATATATTGGGCTCTAAATGTAGGCCTGGGTTAATTGAAGAACAATCCCTGTGTAAGATTGAAGTGCAGGAGGGGTTGGCTACGGTTTTAAGAGCCGGTTTGCAGAAAAGGGATTTCCCGTTAAGAAATGGCCTATACTGCTTGTTCTCTTCCTTGCTCTCCCAAGACCTGCAGCACATCTTGGAAGCCAGGCAGAATCTGTGGAGCCCGATGGAGTTGTCAAGCTCGACTTCAGCTTCTTCCAGCTAGAAGAAGCAAGGACACGCCGGCTGAGTTCCCCAGGCAACGCGCCCTTATCTGCGGACGAGGATTTTGAGATGCTCCTTTGGGAACTCTCAGACGGCATCCTGGAAGCCGAACTCGACTTGGAGCCAGGGAAGGCTGAGGATGACCTCCTCCTTGAACTTTCCAAGATGATTGACGATTGAACTGCAGAGTCCTAGGGTATATTTAAAAAAAATAAATAAATTAAAACTCTTCTTCTTGTTGGATACCCCGAGGTGATCCTTTTTCTACCTGAGGCTTTGCAATGAGACTTAAAGCACAGTTTGAACTGGTAGAAATTGGCAGGAGCTGCACTCAGTTGTCCTAAGTTTCCCTGCTGGTCAGAGTTAAGGTCTTGTGCATCCGTTCTGTAACTATAGGTGGCTACCTTGGATATCAAGAGGACAAAGCACTTGTTTCTTTTGGCACAGAAAGATGTGCATCGGCACGCTGTGGTGGCTGTGAATTGACGTAGTGACTGAGCTCTGAAGGCTTAAACGTAAAGCTTCTTCCTTCCTCCCCCCTTGGCACAACTCGATGTTGGGCACATTGTGAAGCTTCGGTGTTCTGATTTCTCGGCCAGTTGATACCCAAATCCCGGAGTGACTCTGTCAACTCGTGGCTTTTATTTGTGTATGCCATTGTTTTGACTGTAATCTTTTCAGGTGATGAAGCTGTAGGGGCAGGAGGGAGCAGAATAATTATTCTAGCGTTGTGGACCAAACATGCTGCCAGGAGTGGTGGGGGGCGGGGTGGTCAGCCCACCCAGCCTTACTTTCAATGATCAGGGATGATAAAATGGGGTGAAAAGCAGCAGCTCTGTGATACGGCTACGCTACCCCCACTCCCTTCTCTTGTGCTGTAGCAAAGTTCCCCCAAGCTTTGGTTGGTGCTTTTTGCTGGTGAGAGTAGGACTCCAGGGCGAGTAGTCGAGACTCTTCTGCAGTAACTGGGTCAATTAAGGGTTGGTTTAAGTGCCTCTTGGTTTTTAAAATTGCTCCCCTGAGCAATTTTGGCTCTGCTGCCTGCTCCAGCAAATGTTCGGGTGCCATCAGCGTCGCACTTGGGCGTGGGCACTGACCCTGCGGAGGATAGCTGAGACTCGGGTGTATTGTGTACCCTGCCACCAGTGATCGTTTTCCCCTAGCAGATCTATTTTGAATTCTTTTCTGAAATTTTAGAGGAACTTGAGGCTCTTTGTGCTATGATTTGTGAAGCTGTAGGGGCCCTCAGGCATTTGCTGCTGGCAGAGGAAAACCGCTTCTCGAATTTGTTGTAAATACTTTCTGTTTGGACAACAACGCCAGTGTGTGTGTGTGTGTGTGTGTGCGCTTTGACGACCCCCTGCGACACCCCAGCTCCGCGAGGGAAGCTTTGAAACGGCTCTGGGAAAACCTCTGCGGAAGAAACTGCTGCTGGTGACTTGCGGAAAACGGACTCCACTTTAGTGTAAGACTATAAAGTAGGTATGTTTATTCAGCGCTGGGCGGCACGGGGGGTAGTCCCGCCAAAGTCGTGCACGCCTGACGCGGCAACTTGCCTTGGTTATATGCAGTAAAGAGTTACATATGCATGAAGTTTCACAATACGCCTGTACATAGTCATAACCTGTCCCCGCTTCGTATTAAAATTACTTCCAAGGAGTCATTTCCATAAACCCCTCCCATCTGCGCTTGCGCAGTGTATTCTGGTGGTGGTCATCGGGGGTCGTGGGGATGAAGATTGATGACTCTTCCTCGTCACCGCTAGTTGACCTCTTGTCTTTGCACAGACTCAGTTGCTCCTTGGCTCTTGTCCATCTGCAGGACCGGTTTCTACCAGTTTCTTAAGACAGGCTCACTCTCTTAGTAGGAGACTGACCTTGGTAAGGGGCCCCAGGCTTCTTGCTTTAGTTAATTTGCACAATGCACCATAGCTAGCAAAGACACTAAGTAGCACCCTAGTTTAATGCCGTCAGCGCTCTAGCTCTACTTGATAAGATTCTCCTAACTCCCTCTCTCACTGGAGCCCACGCAGCCCTCCGTCCTGCCGAAGGACTTCACGGGGACTTCTGCCAGCTCCGGGTGCCCGCACACAGACAGAAATGGCTTTGAGAGAAAACAATTCAGGAGGACGAGAGCTCAGAGACTGCGGCCGGCTTCGGCCACCTTCCCCTCGCTTTCCCTCTCCGTGTTCAAACCGAGCACTGTTCTGCCATCGACATAGGTGATAAGAGAACAAAGGGGTTTTTAGGGAAAACTGCTGACTACTGCACGGGATGTTGCTAGAGTTTCTGAAATCCGGCCCAGAGGCTACCAACTAGGGAGGAAGGGGGAGCTGAAGGACAACTGAAGGACAAAAGCCTGGGAGGAAGACAACCAGCCTTCAGCCCGAGCAACCCCCGAGAGACCACCAGAGACTGATACGCAGGCGCCCCTGGGAGGGTTTCGGATTCCGGAAACCAATTATAATAACCCTGCCTCTTCTAGAAGTAGTAATTATTAGCCTGGGAGCATAAAAACCAGCCGCCTTACGTAACGGGTGTGCGTCCTGGTGGAGCAGAGACTCCCGGTGCACCCAGCGCTGTTTGCTTGCCTCTGTTCGTTCAATCAATTGTAACCCTTGATTGTAATCCTCTTTGGGACTCAGTCATTTATAACAATTTTATGTTTGTATTTTATTTAAGGTTGTCTTGCCCCCCTCCCCCCCCCCCCCCCAGCCTCGCTGCTTGCCAATAAAGCTGGTGCAGGGACACCTGCCTGCGACCATAGAGACGCGGTCCTCCCGGCCTGCTAGAGCGCCCCCCCGCGGTCCTCCAGCATCCCAGCGTCCCTTGCGCAGCCATGGCGTCCCGCGGGCAGGGCCAGAAGGTGCAGAAGGTGATGGTGCAGCCCATCGTAGCCTTCCTGCGGCCGGGGGGTGACGGGGGGAGCGGGTGGGGGGCGGCCCGGGCCTCAGGGGTCTCGGCCCGGGCCTTGAGGCCTTGTCCCGGGGCCCTGTGAGGCCTTGTCCTGAGGCCTTGTCCCGGGCCTGGAGCTCTTGTCCCCGTGCTGAGCCCTTACCGCAGCGCCCCAGAACCTCATCTTCCGCTACCTGCAGAAGGTGAGTAGCGCGGGGAGAGGACGGGGAGAGGATGGGGATTTGGGGGGGGTGGGGGGAGCGGGGAGGGTCCGGGGATCCCCCTTGCTGAGTTTTCGGCTCCCACCCGTTGCTCGGGGCAGGTTTGTGGGGAACGGAGAGCTGTGCGGCGTGCGGGTGGGTCCAAGGAGCTGCTGCGCAGCCCGGCGTTTCCCCCTCGTGTTAACGGGAGTGGGATCGTGCAGCCGGGCGTGCAGGAGTGTTCCCTGGTGAGTGGAGACGTCTTCTTCAGCAAACGTGTAGTATTCACCCAATCATATAACGCTCTAAAATGTCAGAGTGTTAATTGAAACTGCCCCTGAGAGTTGCTCCTTGGAGTGTTTGGGAGCTCTAGCGGCTGTGGTTAGCGGGTATTTCTGAACACGCGAGAGAGAACAAAACTGCTCGCGGTGTTTGTGTTCCAATTTACTCTCCTCCTTCCTTCTGCAGAGGTCGAGGATCCAGGTGTGGCTTTACGAGCAAGTGAACATGCGGATAGAAGGCTGCATCATCGTATCAGCAGGACCCCGCGTTACGTCGTTAGTTTGTTTTCCCTCCTTCACAATCCTATTTTTTCTTGTCAAGAAAAACTAGCAGAAGGGAAAAAAAAATCGTACTTCTCTAACAATTAGTCTTCATTGTCCAGCCTGGGTCAGCAAAGCTGATGATGGTTTGTGTTGTTGCTGAAGTAATTGGCATTGTTGCTGATTTCTAGGGCTTTGACGAGTACATGAATTTGGTGCTGGCCGACGCAGAGGAGATTCACTCCAAGATAAAATCAAGGAAACAGCTGGGTGTGTCGTGTGTCTGTGCAACCCGAGTGACGCGCGGTCTGAAACCTGCGCGGGTGAGCCTTCTAGGTAGCAGCACTGAGAGGTACCAAGGTGTGACGAGCCTTGATGTTGAAGTTCAGTGAGCAACTACTGGCTACATCTCTGTCCCTGATGATTTTTGAGCTGGTGATTTTGCTGAATGAAGGAGAATGTGTCCCTGCCTGAGACCAGTTCTGGTCTTTGAAACGTGTAATACCAGGCGGCCTGCACTGGCTGGAGGAGTCTGGTCACAGCTCCTTTCAGCTGCATCTAAAGCCGGTGGCCCTGGGCGATTGTCACGCTTGCTGTGATCTCTGAGTCAAAGCAGGGAGCCGCGGTAGCGGCAGTGTTTCTTTACCACCTGCTGGTGGACAGAAGCAACGATGTGTGCCCAGTGCTGGGGTTTTCAGCAGGGACAGCGTGCTGCTGGAACGGGGACGGTGGCTGGAGTGGGACTTGTGAGTGTGGGGCAGCTGGCAGGAACAGGACTCTGCGTGATGGGCAAAACCCTGCTCAACCACACGAAATACTTTCTGAAAGCACGAGATTATTCTCAGATTCTGGGCTCTCCTAATCCCCTCTTTCCCTTCTCTGTGCTGCAGGCCGGACCATGTGAAAAGGGGACAACATCACTCTTCTACAGAGCGTTTCTGAGTAGAATTTGCCATCCTTAGCACAAAGGTGGCTGCCGTGCTGCGGAGTGACTGAGTGCCAGGGGAACGCGGCCCGCTGCTAGATAGGAAGTTATGTGTAACTGGGGCTGCATGCTGAGGTCAAAAGTCCTTCCTTTGTGGGAGCGAGTTTTTTGTAGCTTGAAACAATACGTGATGTATTTCACAAATACACATTTTTCACATTAACGGTAAATGTAAAAGACAAATCTGCTTGTTTTCAGTCTCTTCCTTCCGTGAATGGAGAAGGAGGGGAAATATAGAAGCGTGGGCTTTTCTTTTTGCTGTGGATCTGATAAGTTTTGATAACGATATGTGCTTTCTTGAACATTACATCTGCATTATGTGGCCAGGCTGAATCGTTCAGGGCACGGAAGCCCCACATAGTCCTTGAGCTAGCAGGGTGCTAAGGAGGGTGTTGGAGATTTTGCATCCAATTGCAGCCCTTTGTTGCTGCAGTGACAGGTTCCTCAGATTCTTTCTAAACAGGGTTTAACTTGTTGAGAATCTTTTTGGGAGTGTTTATTGTGGATCAATCAGTAAAAGTATCTTAGTGGGCCCGTGAGGGATTTGGGGCTGTGGTGCAGTAACCCAGCATTTACAAGTGTTACTGATAGGCATGCTTGTCAAATAACACCTCCAGATCAGAGGGTGAGAGTGGGCAGCTGGTTTGGATGAAATCTGTCACTTCTTGCTGCTTTGGACAGAGCCTGTAGATTAAACCCTTGTGCTGTTCAATAAGCTGGGGTATCGGATGAGTCGGTTGGGTTTTTATCATTTGATTTATTTTTTGTATCCGTTTGGAGATCTGTCTGTTCTATTTAAGTTTCCCCAAGAGAGCTGAGTTGCTTGGTGCATCGACCAAAGATAAGTTAAGTTCCCTGGCTGACTTGGGACAACAACCAGTCCCCTCGTTTTTCTGATCACAAAAAAAAATAGTAATAATTTTTGACTGTAACTGTAACTCAGAAACTAAGATTCCCTGAATGGAGAGAAATGAATTTTGATGCACAGGCTGTGCTAGAAATCTGTTAATCAGCATTCAGTTTTTCAAAACTTCAGTTTGTGTCTCATCATCATGAAAAGTAATCAATTCACGGTGGGAGATCCTTTCCTGAAAGGGAAGGACAGAACTACGAGTCTTGCTGTGGGGCCTTCCCGGCGCAGTTGTGCCATTCCGAGAAGTAATACGTCAGGAGTGTCCCAGCAGCCGTTCCCAGGAAGAAAGCTTTGAGGGGCAGCATGACACACTTGATTGGCTAAAGCAGCTTCAGCCGTACAGCGTGCTGCCGGGATCGGTAATTCTAAGTTGTGTTCAAGTTGGTGAGTTCCTTTCAGCATGTAGTAAAGATGTAACGTGCCGATGTCGTTTGGGAACAGGAGGCATTCCGTGTCACCAGTGGGCACATAGGGAACGAAATAGTATCTTACGAGGTCCTCCACATCTGCCTTTCATTTTGTCCTTGGTTTGCCAGCTGGAGCTTTCAGGAGGTGAGGAAGGAGGCTGTCCCAGTCAGTAGTTGAGGTGTTGCAGGGTAGTTGTGATGCAGTGCTTGTAAAATTTACCTGCCCGCATCTCCTGTTACAGGCAGCCCCCCCTGGGCCCTGTGAGACGGGGAGCTGCTGCCCGGGGTTAGGCCCAAGGTCCCCTGTCAGGCCCAGGGCCGCCCTTCCCCTCGCCGTGCCCTTCCCTGCCGCTCCTCAGCCCTTGCTCAGGCCTTTTGGGCCGTCTGGCCGTGCGTCTGTCCATCCATCCGGCCGTCTGGCCATCCGTCTGGCCCTCTGTCCCTCCGTCCCACCGCCGTGCCCCGTCCCTGCCGTCTCCCTAGGGAAGCAAAGAGTCCCTGGGCTGCCTTCAGGGGGGAGGTTCTGCTGAGGAAATTAAAGCTCCCCCCTTAAAACGGGCGCCTTGCGAGTTCTTTTGAGTTCCAACCTTCTGCCTTCCTTTCGTAGCAGTGCCTCTGAGGGGTGCGCTGTAAGGTAGGCGTCGTCTGGCGCGCTGCTCCTCCGTTTCCCAAAGGAACTGCCTTCCGGATCTGACTAAGTCTGGATGCAGCGGTTGTCACCTTAATTTCTCCTTTAGTTTGCTGAAAACCAGCCGCTTGGGTGACCTTGGTGTTTGTTTCTTAAAACTTGGCTCGAGGAGGTCTCTGTTTCCTTATGCTGATGTTCACGATGAAAGTGCAGAAGGGATGCTTACTGTTGCCCGGGTCAGTACTGTTGCCAGGATGGGAATGTTTAGCCTACCGGCCCTCTGGTGCTGTTAGGCTGCACTCGGAGTGTGAGCTCTGGGCCTTATTTCGAAACTACGGCGTTATTTGAGTGTACAGAGCCGAGATATTCTGCGGATAGGTGATTCTCAAACCACGTCAGGACCACCGCTGTGGCGTGTGCTGGAGGTCGGACGCGCGTTTGACTGATCAGGCGGAGCAGGTGAATTGAATTTGTTGCTGGATGGCGAGGTGTTCTGGAGGAAGAGCTAGTCTAAGGAAAACTTCCTCTTACTGCCCCTTCCCATCTCCAATGGCCACTGCCTGGGGAAATTGGTTCTTTCTGAGATTAACTACAACGTTACAGTGAGGATGAGGAATCATCATTACTTCCCAGAGTTATTTGCTGCCACGCCGCAGCGTTGATTTCAGAGATTTTTTTTTAAAAAACAAAAAAAAGGAAAAAGAAAGGAAGTATGTATTCTTTTTTCACATACTCTCTTTTCTTTCCCCGAGAGTAAATGTTGTAGCTTCAGCAGTACCCTTCCTCTGGAAACGATTCCCAGTGCCTGCTCAGACACTGGGGAGGAAAATGACAGAGAGCAATGGAGGAGAGCCACCCGATATAAATAAAGGAAAAAAGGGGTTATGGATTAAGGGAAAGCCACTACAGAACAAATTGGTGCTATTAAAAATTGGTTAAGGGTTTGGGACCTGCAGGTGCTGCCTACACGTGCGTGTGTTGCAGTCGTGCCTGTTGCCACTGCGCAAAATGGAGAGAGCTTCTTTGTCGAATGCAGCATGTTAAAGCATGCGCCATTGCCTGGAAGAAAAGCACGGCCTTCCCTCGTGTGGGACTTCTTCCCTATTGATCTGTGGTTTACCTGAAGGTTTACCATAACCTGCATATGTTTCAAAAAACAAAAAAAAAACAACACCAACACTAAAGAGTGGGAAGGCAGATGCTCATGTGGGGACTCTGACTCATGGGTGACATCACCAAGCAAAGCACTGTGAGCGCTTCGGGTCGGGGCTGCTGTGGCGAGCCTCGCAGGCGGGAGGGAGAGCGGGTACGGTTCGCCTCTGGCGGGTCTGTGTCAGCCCTCTGCCCCGGTGGCTTCGTTAGCAGTGAGAGTTTGACTGCTGTGTTCCCAGCTTTGGCTTCTGCACCGAGCGTGTGGCAGAGCCCGCAAGCTGCTTGCTCAGCTGGAAGAGGAAGAGGAGTGACCTCAACTGTGCCGAGGTAAAGCAGAACTGTTGAAAAGATTTGTCAAAGATGCGGGTTGTACCAGCGCAGCCGCTGCAGCTGCAGCAGGTCCTGGAGCATTGGAGAAGACAGAGAGGGCTTTCTTCGTGAAAAGAATGCTGTAAAAGTGTTTTCGTGCCGGAAAGTAGGACAAACGCCTCTGTTGTTTGGATATCCTCTATTGACCTGGCACACTGGCATTACAGCATACCTGGCACACTCTTTGTATCGTTTGTGAAAAAAATAAAATAAAAAAGTGTTTTAGTGAGGGCAGGCCAAAAACCTGCCTTGGCACTTCCACATCGCAGCAGTGCTTGCAGAGCGTGCATCCTGGATGCCAGGCCAGGATCTAAATGCGATGGTGCTGTTGGGAACGTGAAGTTCAGGAAGCACTTCTGGGTTTTTCTGCTCTTTCATGTGACTTTTTGCCCTGTGAAGGTGGTGTATTGAGCTCTTTTCTTAGCAACAACTAGGTTTCAAAGCAGTTACAGTTTAACATCTACATGCTTGGGTGTTATTAACACAGCATTGCATACTGAGCTGGTGCTTGGTAGGAGAAAACAGAAATCTTACCGGGGAAACTCTGGGAAACCTGGGAAACAGAAAACTTACCGGGGAAGTTAACTGGAAGTCTTTGAAGATCGATAACTTTGCTGAGGTTGTCCAGGTGGGTGAACTCGAAGACCCACAGTGACTGGCACATGCTATTTAATGCGTCATACTGCGTTCTGTAGAAGTTATTTGTAGCCATAGTTGATCATTGCCTTGCATGTATGATCAGGTGGGTTTTTAAGAAGTGACTCCATTTTCAGGCTTCCAGGTGTGCTCCAAGTCATATTATTGAGGACGTGGAAGAGAACGCTTGCTGACAAAGCTCCTGGCAGCTTTACAGAACTTTAATTTAATATTGTGTTAGTTCATGTAACAGCTGATTTCAAGGCATTGCTCTCCTCAAGAGACTAATTTGGTTAACAGAAGAAAGCTGGAAAAATGCTTGTTACTCATGATTTTTCACTTGTTGGTACTTTCTTTAGGGTTACTTTTAAAAAGAAGATTTCACTGATCACAAGCCAGTAGAAGACTTTCAACCCAAGCAAGGGTGAAGACAGCTCTCTCCAAGAGCAGAGGAAGTCCCTGTGGAGAGAACCCGAGCTTGTTATCAGAACTTGTCAGCATGTCTAAACAAGGAGACGATTGCTACTTCTATTTCTATTCTACCTGTACCAAGGTATGGCTGGGTTTCTTTTGCTTTGCTTTTCTTTTTTTTTTCCATTTTTTTCAGGAAGGGGTAGAGTAGGAGGAGGAGGCCCACTGGTCTTTGGTTAACTTGATAACCAGCTAGATTCTGAATTCAATGGTAGCAACCTGAGGCAGTAGCATGGAGGTTTTTGAGGCTGTACTATATTTTCCTTGTTGGTTTCCTTTTGGTTACAGGGAGACAACTGTTCCTTCCGCCACTGCGGAGCTGCTCTGGGGAACGAGACGGTCTGCACGCTGTGGCAGGAGGGTCGTTGTTTCAGGAATGTCTGCCGATTCAGACACATGGAAATTGATGTGAGTGCCTAAAGATGTGTTCTCAAAATAAATCAACAAAAGCATTTTTCAGTGCCGTAGGTGTGCTGCTTGTATTTTGCAGGATAGGTTCATTTGCTTTGAAATTACACTGGTTTCTGTTACCAGGAGAGGGGGTGGGAGGAAGGAGAGGGAAATAAAATCAATGCCTTAGGTATGTCGTAGCAAGATTTTCTTTTATTAGATGCCGACAGTATTTTCTGAACAGATGCAGAATAACCGCTAAATAGCCTGCTAAAACCTGCTGGAGCAGGGGGGTAATAAACAGGCTGTACTAGCCTCCTGAGAGCAGGCTTGAGAATGATCTATCAGGTCTCTTGTGTCCCGCAGTCCTTCAGATAATGCTGTTGTAGCTGCCTGGGGTAGGAAGCAGTGGGGCAAGTTAAAGGTGCAGAAGAACGAAGTCTCCAAGAAGTAGTTCTAGATAGAGTTAACCTAGGCAATTTAAGATGTTCTTTATCCCTCTGAAGAATCCTAGTATAAGCCTAGGTGTATTAGTTTAACCCACCCTAAACTGCTGTCTGAGAGTGCCTGTCTTCTCAAACAGAATGATGACAAAGCTAAACGTGCGTAGTGGTTACTATGTCAGAAGTGCGTCACAGTTTGATAGCATTTAATAATAAAAATAAAAATCACAGTATGAATTTGTTTGTAACTAGAAACTTTAGAGGGACAAAACAGACAACCGAGACTTAAGACAAGTGGCGCTGTATAAAACAATGTAATAAAAACGTATGGAAGTGTATACAAATAGTCTGAGCGATACATTCAGAACTGCATATTCTGATCATTATTCCACAGCATTGAAAACCAGAACGTTCTTCCGATCTTGAACAGAATTAAAATGTGAGGTAAATTAGTTCCTAGTGTCAGGCGTCACAAAAAAGATGAAGCTCTTGCAAAACTCCTGTTACGTGAGAGCTTGTGAAGTCTTAAATAAGTCTTGAAATTCGGTATACAGACTGTCATTTGCAACTTTTATAATTGTGTGGTTTCCTGGTTCTTGCACCAGACGTCTAACTGGGATTAACATTACATGAATAACACACAGTCAACCTGAGTCTGTAATTAAGCAGCATTCGAGATGTTCTATTCCAGGGCATTGTTTTCTGTGAGATATTTACTCGGTAATGTACAATGTTCAGCAGTTGTAGAAAGTTGCCACCCTTTTGGATTAGAAGTACATTTTTTAAAAAAAAGTTCTTTCATGGTAAAAGTCTGTACAGACATTTGAAGCACCACTGATGATTGGGTTTTGTTTTGATGGTAATTTTACGGTATTGATAAATTTTAAGTTTTGATAGTTCTGATAATGTTGCGTCGTCGGTTGTGAAAGTAAAAGGTGGTCAGTTTTGACTGTAAAAGTTTGGTTTTGACAGTAAGAAGACATTGGGTTTGATGGTAAGAAGTGGTAAGAAGTTGTTGGGTTTGAAGTTGTTGGGTTTGACAGTAAGAAGTTGTTGCGTTTCGATGGTAAAAAGGTCGTCGGTTTTGATGGTAGGTTTAGTCTGAGTATTGAAGGCTTCCACCAGTAAGCTCTGCATCTGAAAGACAAAGGGAAGAAATGTCATTCCCTGTTGTGATACTCAACATGGAACTGTCTGGCTCAGGTGGTTTTCTTTCTAAAGAGAGAAGTCACAACCCTGCACACGGCTTGATCTGCTCTCTGACTACAGGGCTGAACGGACTGGAGAAGGCAGCTTCCAAAGCCCTCCCATTAAACTGACTGCATTTCAGTTCTATGCTAAAACTTGGTCAACTGTACAGAATATTAGGACAAAGCTACCTGCTTTGATAGCAAATGGTAGACCTTAGGTAAGTTACATTCATTTGAAGGTTTGACTGGACGGCATCCTTGTTTTACTAGTGATCTTGTGGTCAAGCTGACCAAATCCTGGCCACAGAACAGAAGCGTTCAGAAACTTGCTAGAGAGAGCACTTAGGAATGCAGGAATTTAACTGCTTTAATGCTGCTCTTTCTCTCACGTAGCTGGAATTGCCTTAAATCACAAATTATCACTAGCTATCCTTGTTAATTTATTCAAAGTAACATGAGTCCAGGTGAAAAGGCACACTCTAACAAGTCCTCAGTTGTTCCTAGTCTGTTCCCTAGCTTACTTGAAGAGGTTCAATACAGCTTAAAAATAAATACATAAATAAATAAATAACCTGCTGAAGTGGCCTTTTTCCAGATTAGATTCCACCATTCACAAAATCCTGCTTAAGGGACACTTCTTCTTTTCTTTGAAAGACTGACCTTCCCCAAAATGAAACTAATTAGGTATCTTTAGGCTTGATGAAATACTTGAATTCCTCAATTTACCAAAATTGCTTTGCACAGCCCTCCTATCCTGCTTCTGTTGCAAGCAGCGTATCTAAGTGGGGTACTGTTGGGGTACATCTCTTTCACTCATATAGCCCAGTGATCCCAATGCCCCGGACTTGTGTAATGTATGCAAGACATTTACTTTCTTCCTATACTTTTGACTGGTTTAGAAAAAACGAGTTCACCATCTGCTGGCCAGAGAATTCACATGAAGCCCAAAGAGCATTAGAGCAGATGCATTTTCTTCTGTGCTGTTCCTGATTTATCAGCTAGAAGAGACACTTACAGTTTAGTACAATCAGGATTCTTTTGACATTAGTAGCATAAAAAGTCTATTTTTGCAACACTGGTATTTGAAAGACTTCCGTTCAGTCCCTAAGTTTGTTCTTGATAATGGGACAGATTGTATTAATGTTTGCAAGAATGTGTGAACAACCAGCCTCCCCTCCATGTCGCATTTTAAGATTAAAACTTGTGGTCGTCCCTGTCTCAAAACACAAACATGCTTTGCAACAATCGCACTCCCTCTTTAGCTTGAAGGAACTTGTCAGTGCCAGAACCTACTGACTATGGCAATTTACTTCGTCATCCAAACCGCGCAGAATTTTTGAAAACCTCTTCCAAGATTTCACTTCTCCAAACATTATGTAAAAGGCATTCAGCTGTAAAGCAAGAAGATGAAGTCCTTTGTTTCCTATGCCAGAATGACATTTTCAACACTGAACAGGATTGTCACGGACTGTTAACTGGTTGTTAAGTTGGGGCTACGTATAAAATGTAGAAAATGTTTAAAAATAAAACTTGCCTTTGGATAGGGAACTGTCTTCTTCGGGGATTACTTCAGTTATCTGTAAGAGGAAAACAGATGATTGGGGGGGTTGTTTGTTTTTAAGAACGGGTGCAGTCTTGCCAGTAATTTAGCTGGTATTTTTCAAAGTGACCTCTTAGAAACTTTACAGCTCTGTTGAATCAACATGTCTCTAACCCTACAATTAAATAATGCTAAAAGATGCAGCAATTTATCGCACTGCAAGTGCTTATTAAAATATCTGAGTAACTGGGACACAGTAGCTTCATCACAGATATATATATATTTAATACTACACACTTCTGCTCAGAAAGAAAATCACGGAAAATGTAAAATTTCATTTTAGATGTTGAATTTGTTGCAGTGTGAGATCTTCTTCATCACATGATTCCTATTCGTAATTAAACCATATTATCTACTGAGAGACCAAGATTATGACAAGAACAGCACAGAGTTCAGCATGAAGCCAATCAGGAGCTCAAGTTTGTATTTATTTTTTGTAAGGAGATGTACCAAGCTGGCTTTTTTATTGTTTCATCAGCACATTTCTCTAGATTCTTAAGCCTATACTAGTAGGGAAAAAAAAATTGCTAAAAAAATCAATGTAGAACAATAGCAGGGCTCCTCAGTCTACATCATGAGGTCGCTTTTTCCAGGTGAAAAAGCGGAGCCATATGTGGCAGGTACACTAAAGCCCTGGCACGATTGAGATCCAAGAGGAGAGATGTTTGGCCCTCCTTTTCACTCCTGGGAACCACATACCTCAAAACCCACACACTATGGGATATATCTCAGAGAAATCTTGGGAAAGGAGAGCATGAAGAGCATGTTTGTAAATTTATTTCTCCCTGGGCTTCTTCTGCTTCTCCAAGAAATACTTGCTTGAATATATCTTTGGCAGCAGTACTTATGCTGTTTTGCACCTACCACATTTAAAACTCCTACAAAGAACTGAAAAGTTAGACTGAAAAGCATCTCTTTCCGTTCTACTTTGTAAAGCTGCATGTTTTCCTCATGCAAAACAACAGGGGAATGGAAGCTAGAAAAGGAAATGCTGAATGTAAAACAAAACAAAACAAACCTCAGCCCTGCAGGACAAAAGCCGATAACTGAGACTAAGTCCTTTCTAACACTGCTGATTAGGTTTCAAGATGATACCGCTTTAAATAAGCGTAATTGTGGGTCCATAGGCAGAAGCTGAATAACGACAGGATGAACTTCTATACTTACTTGTTTGTTACTGTCTTACTGGAGCACACAGGGACTTGTTACGTTTAGGGAAACCGCTAACCTAATGGAGGCTTTAAAACATAAGCTAGTTTGTTATACCAAAATGACCTGAGAGAACAAAGCATAAAGTGTTTTCAGATTTCTAGTACACCTTGATTGCTATCCATTAAACTTAAGACAGGTTAAACAAAGCAGCAGGAAATAAGAAAACTCCTAGTCCCACAACTGGCAAATTGTGTGCACACTTTCCATTCCTGAGAAAATAATACACAAACCTGAAAAATGCATTTAACCTGAGAAATGAAGACATCCTTGTCCTATTGGAAGACTATGGTGACAGCTCTTGGGCTCAGTGATTTTCAGATAAGCTCCAGTCTTCAACTTGCAGACACCAGTAACAGCTCCTTTCTTCGGATTGAAAGGGAAAATGTTTCAACAACACATTGAAAACATACTTAAGGGACAAGAAACAAAATCAAGACTGCAGTGAGAAGGAAAACAGAAAAACAATACTGGGAAAAAAAAAAGAAAAGAGAAAAGACCTTGATCTTTATATTGACCAACGAGATAAGCCTTACACATTTTTAAGTTTATTTTGGACAATTGATTGATGCGTTACCAGATATTAAGTACTATTCAAGAGCAAATATTAACACTAGTAAGAAGAAATCGATCCACCACCCCTTACTCAAAATACACCAATTTCTAATTTGGAGATAACGTCTCTCTGACAAGGAAGTAGAAAAACTGTAAATACCGATATACAGTTTCCTCTCCCGATGTTCCATATACATACCGATGCTGTTCCTACACCTACACTCTGAGCATAAAGTTATGTTGACATGAGTATCGGGTGTTACTTCTCTCTCTCTTTGCCTTGAGAGACTCTCCTCCTGTCCACTGAAAAGTAAACTCAAGATTCCAGATCAGTTACGACAGTTGCTATCCCTCCATTCAGACTTCTGCAGCAGCACTGTTCAGATTTTTCAGCAGTCTCTTTACAAAATGACCACTTATACGTGTACAAAAACACTTATCACCTAGCTTCTCAGTAGGTACACGTTTGGCCTCTGTTAAGCAGAGAGTCAATCACAGCTTAAGATTTTATACAAGATCCCATTTTCAAGTTTGGGATTATTTCAGAAAATCTGTTTTCCTAGAAACAGTACTACTAGTAACACTTTAATTGGTTTGCCAGCACAACCTTTACCCTGTTAGAAATGATGTCGACTTCTACCTTTATGGAGCATACATAGTGTCCTGAGCGACAGTTGACTACCATGATGCACCAGCACCGCATATAAGGTGTAGAGGAGTGGTTCTCCACTTGATTGAGACATGTAGGCTCGAAGGTCCAAATACTCAGGATATTTTACCTCCTAAAGAGAGACCAAGAAGATAGAAAAATTATCCCAGAGTACTTCCTGGACTAGCCAGAGAAAAACACTTCCAAAAAACACAGACTGGAATTATAGTGAATATATTTCTTGATTCACTAAAAAGAAGTCTTCCCATAAACAACGTTTAATACTAGAAGTTGCAGAGAACTGTTTTCTGATGAATTAGCCTTCTCAGAGGAAAGTGTATGCTTCTTGTCAAGCAGGAACTTTACTGATATTAAGAGAAAGAATAAGCCATAGTCGTTAGTCTACAATTATTGTCTGAAAATATTAACAACTTTCAGCTTTGGGGGATGTCCCATTACATGACGATAAAGTTGCATTACAGCGGTAAATATACCTTGTTGATCTTTCCACCTGTGAAATCTGCAAATCTTTTCAGTGATATTGTGAGAACGTTGGAAGAACGGTGTATGGTAAATCTCTTGGATGCAGGAACCATCTTTTTACACCTTAAAAACAAGCAGAGACAAGTGTTTGAAAGCATCTTCTTTGTCGCCCCCAAAACAAACTCGTTTTAATGATGTCTCACGCATGCTTATGCTATTTGAATGATATTTACTTGCCTAATATGTTTGTTTTTTTCTTTTCATAAACCCATGCACTAGCATGTCAGCTTTGTTAATACAGAGAGTAAGGTAAGTTTTGCCAACAACTCAGAGCATAGCGGGAACAGGAATCTCTCACGAAAGCGTATTACCAGGGAGTTATAAAATATAAAAAAATATATTAAAAATGAGTTATATATAAGACTAATAACAGTTATCAGCAATGGAAAAAGTACTGTACATGTGCAAGGCCTTTCCTTTTAAACTCACAAAAAGACGGAAAATTCTGGCTTTGTGTGTGACTGAACCGATCACACCTCAAAGAGCACATTAACAAAGGACCATGCAATTCAGATGTGAGGTGCTATTACAGTTCTTTCTCTTCCTCACACATCAGTTATGAGAATCCTCAATACACTGCATGTTGCTTTCTAGGATCCGCAGGCTAAGACGAACCTGGGATTAAATTGCTTTAATAACCTATTGGACGCTCTTGATTCAACACCCTAATTTCCTTAGTTTCCAACAACAAGAAGTGGATACTGCATTTTTCATTTAGAGGGGTCAGGCAGGAATCCTACAGAACTGAGCCGGGCACTCTGTGCTTTTCTGAGTGGATGTTTGACTAACAACTTGTTTTGCCAAACCGTCTTCTACAAATGTTCAATTGTTTCTCACATACGTAGAAACATCTTACATATTGATCAGCATAGAGAGCGCCTGAACTCAATAGGCTTTCCCTGTGCACGGGTTAGGCTTAAGGGAGCTCATTTCAGACACGTAGTCCACATCGACAGCTTTCACAGTTCAAGAGCTGTGCAAGACGCTGTTTAGGGAGCCAGCACAGGCTGCTAACATTAATTACCACAGAGCCAGCTCACATTCCCTGAGACTCAATCTAACTTTCTTTCACAGTGAACGCTAGGACCTTCAGGAACCTGCTGCTGCCTTCCACTCCAAATCATTCTCCATAGCTCCTTGCTTCAGCTCACCACTACTTACTGGGCATATCTTTTCACTTCTGCCACTATGAATATTTCAGCATGCAGCTACACGCCTAGGAAGCTTGACAAGCCATGGTGCAGACAATGCTACGAGAAAAGTGCAATATCAGCTAATAGCCACTCTTCTTAGATTTCCAAAACAGATGTAACGTTTTCAAGTTTGGGATTATTTCAGTGCGCCAGTTGTTTAAACAAAATGAAGCAACAACAACAACAACAACGAAGCTGCGTCTCCTTATTTCTAAAGGAAGTTAAAAGATAACTTATGCTCTAAGTCATGCAATACATAAAACTAAGTATCTAGTATTAAGACATAATTAGTAATAATCTTACTCGCTACATTTGTAGCAATTCTCTCCATCCGGCTCTTCAGGTTTCACAAATAGTTCTAGAGCTCTGGTAACTGATGAAACTGCCTAGAGGAGCGAGAAAGAAGAGCGTAAAGTCACTGTAAATTCAAAATTCCAGAGACGCACTAGGAGTTTATAAGAGAATCTGACTAATACATACTTAAGTGATCTACTATGAGCACTGTGAAGAAGGAGGCAGGAAGAGCATGCTCAGCATTTACCTCACCTGGAAGTCATTTTACTTTGAAACAAATCATTTTCCAGTAACGTAGACAGCATCTATAGTGTGCTTTGTCATCAATACTGGGAACAAATCCAGCAGTCTAACAATTAGATGTATATCGAGGTAGAACAACAAAGAAGTATGACAGTATCATAATTTGTGCAGACATAAAATTCTTTCAGCTTAAACCCAATGCAAATTTGGAGACTCTTTACATGGCTTCCATCAGCGCATTTCTCTATAAACTTAAACTTGTAATAGTAGGGAAAAAAAGAAAAAGGAAAAAAAAAAAAACAAACAGTAGAAAAATAGCAGGATTTTTACATATTCCATACTTTTACATATTACATATTTTACGTATCCCTCCACGTGCTGTTCTGAATAATAGCCAAAATATTCATAGCCACTGTATTTGTTCTCAACACATAGCTGAAAAAACATTTGAAACATATTTTTCAAAACATATTTTAATATCCAGCAGACTGTTCAGTCATCAACTCCTCTGCTCCAACTTCCTTCCCCTTTGCAATGGTCATATCTATTGCTATCTTGTTCTGATCTTCCTCTGCTTCGAGATCTGTACTTTGAATATTTTACTGGTCTTCTGCCATTATCAGGGCTGTTTCTTTCACTATGGAAAGATCTGTACCTGCTTCCCTCACAATGCTCCTGCTTGTGACGCTTTTGCTTAACAACTTCCGCACTCCGAGAGCACCTTCTCTTGCTGGAATGACCGTCTTTTTGACTCTCCTTCTCTTCAGTAGGAGAATGTTCCCTCTTTCTTTGGTAATGCTCTTTGTCAGTTTTTTTGGTCTCGTCCTTTGTATCTTGGCATCTATTTGTAATGGCTAAGGAGGAAAGGTTTTTAGAACTACATTCAGTGTCAGACTTTAGAGAGGAAGTTTGCCGCAATTTCTCACCAGTCTCAGAAGACTCTGATGTAGAAAACATTTTCTTTTGAAATGAGTTCATGTTCTTTTGATCTTCTTGGTTTCTCCTTGTCTCCACGGTCATCACATTGCTACTGTTCAAGGTATTCATCATTCTCAGTAGATTTCGGAGGTCCCAGGACACTGCATAAAATAAAAACACATTTCTCACTTTTGCTGAAGGAGGTGAATATTAAGAGTAAAACCTTCTTAAGTAAAAAAAAAAAAAAACAACAGCAACAAAAAAAAAAACACTCAGGACTACAGGAAAACTCTAAACGATATGCCATTTAGAAACCTATCCTGTGATTATTACACCTTCTTCAGCTTCCAGAGAAAGGGTTTTTTCCCCTCTTGCTTCTGAAGCCATTGCACTAAAAAACCAAACACATCTGTCTCCCTCCACCTGCTGCTCTGAATAATAGCCAAAATATTCAAAACCACTGTATTTGTTCTCCCCACATAGCTGAAAAAACAACACTTGAAACATATTTTTCTACCTCTCTCCCAAGAATTTACATTCACATATCCTATGACTGAAAAAAAAAGGGGGGGCGCTCAGGAGGAACAGCCAATGTTGAAAATGAAAAAAAACCAGCCCATTTCTCTATAAGTCTTAAGCCTATACTAGTAGGAAAACTAAACAAAACAACACAACACAAAACAAAACAGTAGAACAATAGCAGGAAGTTTACATATTCTCCAGGTCTTAAATTGCAAAGCCTCCTCCGGAGGATTAATAGCTCTGAATTCAGTGTGCTTAGGAGGAATCAGGCCTACATCTGAACCAAAAATATTTCAGTATTATCACCAACTTATGGTACTCTGAATAAGCAGTCAGCACTCTTTCTATGTTAGGAAATAGCTGAACATAGCATGTTATTCAAATGAATTATTCAGGCAGGTTTTTTTAGGAAGACCGTGTTTCGCTATAACATTACTAGCCTGTAAGCCTCATGTCATCATCTTCCATCTTGACTACTAAACCTCCTTTCTACCTACTACATTCTTTTCCAAGATACAGCTGTCCAAATTTAGTTTTCCTACTTGGTTGGACTGAATTTAATAAGGCATCTTGCAACTCTTCCTCTTGTTTGACACTTAATCATAAAGTCAAATTACAATTATTTGCCTTTAACCTCTTTATTTCAAGCTTTCTTTCCTAGTGCTCATTCAAAAATGGAAAAAATAAAGTCTATCAACCTTCTTTTTTAATATCCAGCAGATCGTTCAGTCATCAAGCATTTAAAGACTGTTTTAAATAATCTCTGTATTAATCTAAAAGGAATCCCATAAACATGCTGCAGCCGCTTACCTTTAATATAATCGCTGGATGCGATGGAGCTGCATTTCTTGCTTTCACCTGCACTGGAAGGCTTCCCTTCCTCGTGACGTTGTTTACTGCCCTCACTTCCGCATTGCTCTCATAAAGAGCCATCTGGAGGATGGGATTCTTCCTTCTTCTCCCGGGTTTTCTTCTGGAAACGAGGATCTAAGTATTCCAAGAAGCCTTTCACTTTCCTGATGTTTCTCCTTTTTCTTCTTTTTGTTACGCTTGCGATTGGCATTGTCAAAGTGGAGCGCAGAGAAATACAAATCATAAGGTCTGAAAGAAACGTGCAAGTTAAAAAGAGAAAAAAAGATGTGGCACTTGTTGCATATATGAAACTTTATTTATTTTACCACAGGGGATGATTTGCCGCATGTCAGCTATTTTGTGAGCTTTGTCTTTTCTGTTCAGCCTTGAGAAAAGAAGACTGAGAGGGGATCTTATCAACGTTTATAAACACCTTAAGTGTGGGAGAGAAAGGTATCGTTTGCAGCATGTCAGCTATTTTGTGGTACTTTGTGCACATGTAACTTCCTTTAGATGCAGCAAACTTAAGCCCTCAGATTGAAGGACCATAGGTCCTGCTTGGTACACAGACCATTAACAATGGCTAGCTCGGGAATATGTGCAAGTAAAAAAAAAAAAATGTTTTAACCTAATCCAGAATGGCGTGCAGATGTGATTCCAACTACGTGGTCCAAAGCTAGTGCTCTGACACAATTCAGCAATATCTTTCCTATCTTCACTGATCAACCTAATGATCCCCAGTCATGATCCCCAGCCAGATTATGCTATCTAAATAACTTAGAAACTATGAAAAAAGAAAAACAAAACATGAGAAGCACCCAGAAAAGGATTAGGAAAAAAAATGCTGATTATGCTGGGATCCCTGCTTACTTGGAATCCTTCTCTCCGTGTTTATCTTTAGACTTCTTTTTCTTCTAGAACTTCTTATACTTTTTCATGTTTTCACCACCTAAAAGCTCCTTTTCTATCTTTCTGTGTTTCCTTTCTATTTCACTTCCACTACCTTCTGCACGAGTATATTGTCTTTTTCTGTTTCCTTCTTTTGCCTTTGTCTGGCGACAGTTCTCCAAATGAGCTGACACAGGTGGAAGTGCATGTCTCTCACACGAATGTTTTCCAGAATGTTGCTGAGGTACTGAGCAACGATGTGAGTCTGCTCTGGGTGTGCTAAAGTGACGTACACCTTCCTCTCTCAAGAGGGAACCGTGAGGCCATCTGCTTTTGTGATGATAACGCTTATGTGACCTGCTGGAGGAAGTTTGAGTCAATTTGTCAAAGCCTTTATCAGCGTCAGAGAACTTTCTCTCTCTACTGTCTCCTGCTGCATGAGGTGAATAGTAATCCTTGTAATGTCGACGTTTTTCCCATCTCCGTGGTTCATCTCGATAGTATCTTTCTCTGCTCCAACTTCCTTCCCCTTTGCAATGGTCATATCTATTGCTATCTTGTTCTGATCTTCCTCTGCTTCGAGATCTGTACTTTGAATATTTTACTGGTCTTCTGCCATTATCAGGGCTGTTTCTTTCACTATGGAAAGATCTGTACCTGCTTCCCTCACAATGCTCCTGCTTGTGACGCTTTTGCTTAACAACTTCCGCACTCCGAGAGCACCTTCTCTTGCTGGAATGACCGTCTTTTTGACTCTCCTTCTCTTCAGTAGGAGAATGTTCCCTCTTTCTTTGGTAATGCTCTTTGTCAGTTTTTTTGGTCTCGTCCTTTGTATCTTGGCATCTATTTGTAATGGCTAAGGAGGAAAGGTTTTTAGAACTACATTCAGTGTCAGACTTTAGAGAGGAAGTTTGCCGCAATTTCTCACCAGTCTCAGAAGACTCTGATGTAGAAAACATTTTCTTTTGAAATGAGTTCATGTTCTTTTGATCTTCTTGGTTTCTCCTTGTCTCCACGGTCATCACATTGCTACTGTTCAAGGTATTCATCATTCTCAGTAGATTTCGGAGGTCCCAGGACACTGCATAAAATAAAAACACATTTCTCACTTTTGCTGAAGGAGGTGAATATTAAGAGTAAAACCTTCTTAAGTAAAAAAAAAAAAAAACAACAGCAACAAAAAAAAAAACACTCAGGACTACAGGAAAACTCTAAACGATATGCCATTTAGAAACCTATCCTGTGATTATTACACCTTCTTCAGCTTCCAGAGAAAGGGTTTTTTCCCCTCTTGCTTCTGAAGCCATTGCACTAAAAAACCAAACACATCTGTCTCCCTCCACCTGCTGCTCTGAATAATAGCCAAAATATTCAAAACCACTGTATTTGTTCTCCCCACATAGCTGAAAAAACAACACTTGAAACATATTTTTCTACCTCTCTCCCAAGAATTTACATTCACATATCCTATGACTGAAAAAAAAAAGGGGGGGCGCTCAGGAGGAACAGCCAATGTTGAAAATGAAAAAAAACCAGCCCATTTCTCTATAAGTCTTAAGCCTATACTAGTAGGAAAACTAAACAAAACAACACAACACAAAACAAAACAGTAGAACAATAGCAGGAAGTTTACATATTCTCCAGGTCTTAAATTGCAAAGCCTCCTCCGGAGGATTAATAGCTCTGAATTCAGTGTGCTTAGGAGGAATCAGGCCTACATCTGAACCAAAAATATTTCAGTATTATCACCAACTTATGGTACTCTGAATAAGCAGTCAGCACTCTTTCTATGTTAGGAAATAGCTGAACATAGCATGTTATTCAAATGAATTATTCAGGCAGGTTTTTTTAGGAAGACCGTGTTTCGCTATAACATTACTAGCCTGTAAGCCTCATGTCATCATCTTCCATCTTGACTACTAAACCTCCTTTCTACCTACTACATTCTTTTCCAAGATACAGCTGTCCAAATTTAGTTTTCCTACTTGGTTGGACTGAATTTAATAAGGCATCTTGCAACTCTTCCTCTTGTTTGACACTTAATCATAAAGTCAAATTACAATTATTTGCCTTTAACCTCTTTATTTCAAGCTTTCTTTCCTAGTGCTCATTCAAAAATGGAAAAAATAAAGTCTATCAACCTTCTTTTTTAATATCCAGCAGATCGTTCAGTCATCAAGCATTTAAAGACTGTTTTAAATAATCTCTGTATTAATCTAAAAGGAATCCCATAAACATGCTGCAGCCGCTTACCTTTAATATAATCGCTGGATGCGATGGAGCTGCATTTCTTGCTTTCACCTGCACTGGAAGGCTTCCCTTCCTCGTGACGTTGTTTACTGCCCTCACTTCCGCATTGCTCTCATAAAGAGCCATCTGGAGGATGGGATTCTTCCTTCTTCTCCCGGGTTTTCTTCTGGAAACGAGGATCTAAGTATTCCAAGAAGCCTTTCACTTTCCTGATGTTTCTCCTTTTTCTTCTTTTTGTTACGCTTGCGATTGGCATTGTCAAAGTGGAGCGCAGAGAAATACAAATCATAAAGTCTGAAAGAAACGTGCAAGTTAAAAAGAGAAAAAAAGATGTGGCACTTGTTGCATATATGAAACTTTATTTATTTTACCACAGGGGATGATTTGCCGCATGTCAGCTATTTTGTGAGCTTTGTCTTTTCTGTTCAGCCTTGAGAAAAGAAGACTGAGAGGGGATCTTATCAACGTTTATAAACACCTTAAGTGTGGGAGAGAAAGGTATTGTTTGCAGCATGTCAGCTGTGTCCACTGTACTCCGAGAGCACCTTCCCTTGCTGGAATGACCATCTTTTTGACTCTCCTCTTCACTATGAGAATGTTCCCTCTTTCTTCCGTAATGCTCTTTGTCAGGTTTTTTAGTGTCGCGTATCTTTTTTTTTTTTTTATCTTTTTTCATGTGCATGGTGTCGTCTTCCCGTTTTTTTTCACCAAATTCTTCATTTGGTCTAGAGAATTGCCTTTCCACAACTTTACCCAGCTTTGTAATAGACGAGTCATTAACAGGTACGTAGTTATTAGTTATGCCCTTCGTACCTTGGCATTTATGTGTAATGGCTAAGCATGACCGGAGTGACTCGCCGAGACGATCAGCTGTGGGGCGGACCCGTTCTGCAGCGGAGCGGGGGATCGAGGCGGGCACGGCTTTTGTCCCGGCATCGAGGCCACTCGAGGCAGCGGAGGGATCCGGCAGGCCCCGGCAGCCCTCGCGAGGGAGGCCGCCGAGCTGTGGGGGGAGCCGGCAGCGGCAGCGGCGGGCCGTTTACGTCGGGCGTCGCGGCCATTTTGCGGCCACTCGCCGAGGCGATCGGCTCGGGGCGGGTGGATTGTGCGGCGGAGCCGGGGATAGAGGCGGGAAGGGCTCTTTGTTTGTTTGTTTCTCCTCTCCCGTAAAATCGCGTTTTCTGTAAAATCGATGAAAGATTTTTAGAACTCCAGTGTGTGAGAAACACTGGAGTGGGTAATCCAGGTTCACAATCTATCTGATGCTTCACAGACAATGCCTGGCCTTCAGTTGCCGGCCTGTGTTTGAGGTGGTAATGTTTTCTCCCCTTACCTGCCTTGACTTAACATAGTGATTTTCACCTGATTGCTCTAAGGAGTCTGATTGTCTGCATTTACGAGGTCACCTGCTGAGCTTTCTTATCACTGTAAGCATATCTCAATATCACATTCCTTCCTTCTAAACAATGTAACACTGCAAAAACAACATTTCTATTCCCACAAGTGTCAGGCTGTGAGAAATACTCTGTAGCCAATAACATAGGCTCAGGCGACGATCAGAGTCAGCGAAGTAGACTTTATTTCTCGATGACCGGGATCCTCCCCTGGTTCCCCATTGACTGGGTAATGCAGGTTCACAACCTATCTGATGTTTCACAGGCAATACATGGCTTTCAGTTGCCAGCCTGTTACTCTTCAAATTTCTTTTGACTTTTTTACTCTTTGAGGTGGTAATGTTTCTTCCCTTACCTGACTTGACACTGTGATTTTCGCCTAATTGCGCTGAGGAATCTGGTTGTCTGCATTTTACAAGGTTCTCTGTTAAGCTTTCTTATCACTGCAAGCGTATCTGGATACCACATTCCTTCCCTCTAAACAATGTAACTCTGTGCAAAAACAACATATTTTTTTCCCACTAAACTGATGTAAAAAATATTTTCTTCTGAAATTAGTTCAGGTTCTTTTGATCTTCTTGGTTTGTCTTTGTCTGCACAGTACTGTCTGATCTTTGATCGGTACTGTTCAAGGAATTAAACTTCAGTATCAAAGCATCTTTCCCTAATCTTGTGCTGACCATTGATATTAGGATGTGCATTATCAGCTTATAATACTTCCAACTTTTTCTTTGGTAGAAATGGTTTCAGAATCTGATTGAATAAAAAGATTCTCAGCCTCACAGCTAAATTCAGAAGGAACATTCCTGGAGTCTTCATAGACCAACGGGTGCTTCCATCACTACAGTTTCGATAAGAGCATAATTCTGAGTAGATTTCTGAGGTCCCAGGACACTGCACAAAATAAAAACACATTTCTCACTTTTGCTGAAGGAGGTGAATATTAAGAGTAAAACCTTCTTAAGTAAAAAAAGAAAAAAGAAAAGAAAAAACCACTCAGGACTACAGGAAAACTCTAAAAGATACTCCATTTAGAAACCCATCTTGTGATTATTACACCTTCTTCAGTTCCCAGAGAAAGTGTTTTTTCCCCTCTTGCTTCTGAAACCGTTGCAGTAAAAAAAAAAAAACAAATCTGTCTCCCTCCACCTGCTGCTCTGAATAATAGCCAAAATACCCAAAACCACTGTATTTGCTTTCCCCCCCATAGCTGAAAAAACAACAGTTGAAACATATTTCTACCTCTCTCCCAAGAATTTACATTCACATATCCTATGACTGAAAAAAAGGGGAGGGGCTGGGGAGGAACAGCCATGCTGAAAATGAAAAAAAAAGCAGCCCATTTCTCTATAATTCTTAAGCCTATACTAGTAGTGAAGAAAAACAAAAACAACAACAACAACAAACAGTAGAACAATAGCAGGAAGTTTACATGTTCTCCAGGTGTTAAATTGCAAAGCCTCCTCTGGAGGAGTAATAGCTGTGAATTCAGTGCGCTTAGGAGTAATCAGATCTTTTAGGCACGATAGTTTAAATGATCAGGTTACAGAGAAAACCCTTTCACTGCAAAATAGATTCAATAAAGTATGCTACAGCTACAAATGTTAATTCCAGTAAGAGCTGGAGATCTCCATTTCCCTTGAGAAGCACCCTAAATTAGCAAAAGGACCTGACAAAGTATTTCCTTGCGTCTCAGTCAAATGTAAGTGGGAGAAAAAGTGATCTCCTCTCCTCAAGGAGACGAATGAGACCTCCCCCCGGCAGAAGCAGCCAACAGCGCTGCGGTTGCCCCATCTTCTTCGGAGGGCTAAGCTGAAGCTGTCCCTCACTGCACTCCCCAACTCCTGTATGGCGGCTAGTTCCAGCAGTAGTTGTTGCCGCAGCACTTAATAGACAAAGCACTAAAAAAGTACAGCAGTCAACATTTAAACTCCTTTTATACATTTAAGCCCAGAGTTATTGATCAGACAAAACACAAGACGCCAAATCTTGGAGCCAAAGGACAAAAGAGGAAAAAAAAGCCAGCTACAGGACAGGTGGGTGTTTTCTTTGTCACGTTACTTTAGGTAACTTAACACAACTGTTGCCATAGAAACATTATGCAGGGTACACTTATGGTTTGGCTTTATGGTGTTTTCCATGTACCAAAATATTACTTGAAGTATTTAGTAAAACATTAACCTTGCTCCTTTTTTAGTGTCACACAGCGTGGAAAGCTCCTGCTGAACTTCCAACCTGTTGCCTGCTTTCGGAAGCTTTTAACTTCAAAGGAGAAAGACTTCTGCATTCTTGTCTAGGCAGCCGAAGTCCCAAGTTACTTGTCTTCTCTGGGTCACACCAACAGCATCTTCTCACCTACCACTTCAAGGAAGATCTGATTTCTTGATTATCCAACACTCTGAAAGCTGTCAAGTCACATGACGTGTTGCATGTTAAATAACTCAAGTAAAACTCAAGTAAAAACCCATTTTAACTTTGCTGTATTTATATTCTATATACATTTTACATGCTATATATTTACAGTGCGGCAAGTGCTTTTTAGCTTTAAAAAACAAAGATCAAACATTAGACATCTCTGAACAACACGGTTTGTATAAACCAGACAGATTACTCAGACCAACTGTATTTAATACAGGTTCCCCACTCATCTCCTGATGCAGGACCAGTAAGTCAGAAGTGCGTCACAGTTTGATAGCATTTAATAATAAAAATAAAAATCACAGTATGAATTTGTTTGTAACTAGAAACTTTAGAGGGACAAAACAGACAACCGAGACTTAAGACAAGTGGCGCTGTATAAAACAATGTAATAAAAACATATGGAAGTGTATACAAATAGTCTGAGAGATACATTCAGAACTGCATATTCTGATCATTATTCCACAGTGTTGAAAACCAGAACGTTCTTCCAATCTTGAATAGAATTAAAATGTGAGGTAAATTAGTTCCTAGTGTCAGGCGTCACAAAACAGATGAAGCTCTCGCAAAACTCCTGTTACGTGAGAGCTTGTGAAGTCTTAAATAAGTCTTGAAATTCGGTATACAGACTGTCATTTGCAACTTTTATAATTGTGTGGTTTCCTGGTCGTTCTTGCACCAGATGTCTAACTTGGATTAACATTACATGAATAACACACAGTCAACCTGAGTCTGTAATTAAGCAGCATTCGAGATGTTCTATTCCAGGGCATTGTTTTCTGTGAGATATTTACTTGGTAATGTACAATGTTCAGCAGTTGTAGAAAGTTGCCACCCTTTTGGATTAGAAGTACATTTTAAAAAAAAAGTTCTTTCATGGTAAAAGTCTGTACAGACATTTGAAGCACCACTGATGATTGGGTTTTGTTTTGATGGGAATTTTACGGTATTGATAAATTTTAAGTTTTGATAGTTCTGATAACGTTGCGTCGTCGGTTGTGAAGGTAAAAGGTGGTCAGTTTTGACTGTAAAAGGTTGGTTTTGACAGTAAGAAGACATTGGGTTTGATGGTAAGAAATCGTAAGAAGTTGTTGGGTTTGAAGTTGTTGGGTTTGACAGTAAGAAGTTGTTGCGTTTCGATGGTTAAAAGGTCGTTGGTTTTGATGGTAGGTTTAGTCTGAGTATTGAAGGCTTCCACCAGTAAGCTCTGCATCTGAAAGACAAAGGGAAGAAATGTCATTCCCTGTTGTGATACTCAACATGGAACTGTCTGGCTCAGTGGTTTTCTTTCTAAAGAGAGAAGTCACAACCCTGCACACGGCTTGATCTGCTCTCTGACCACAGGGCTGAACGGACTGGAGAAGGCGGCTTCCAAAGCCCTCCCATTAAACTGACTGCATTTCAGTTCTATGCTAAAATTGGTCAACTGTACAGAATATTAGGACAAAGCTACCTGCTTTGATAGCAAATGGTAGACCTTAGGTAAGTTACATTCATTTGAAGGTTTGACTGGACGGCATCCTTGTTTTACTAGTGATCTTGTGGTCAAGCTGACCAAATCCTGGCCACAGAACAGAAGCCTTCAGAAACTTGCTAGAGAGAGCACTTAGGAATGCAGGCATTTAACTGCTTTAACGCTGCTCTTTCTGTCACGTATCTGGATTTTCCTTAAATCACAAATTATCACTAGCTATCCTTGTTAATTTATTCAAAGTAACAGGAGTCCAGGTGAAAAGGCACACTCTAACAAGTCCTCAGTTGTTCCTAGTCTGTCCCTAGCTCAATTTAAGAGGTTCAATACACCTAAAAATAAATGAATAAATAAAGAACCTGCTGAAGTGGCCTTTTGTCAGATTAGATTCCACCATTCACAAAATCCTGCCTAAGAGACATTTTTTCTTTTCTTTGAAAGACTGACCTTCCCCAAAATGAAAGTAATTAGGATCTTTAGGCTTGATGAAATACATGAATTCCTCAATTTACCAAAATTGCTTTGCACAGCCCTCCTATCCTGCTTCTGTTGCAAGCAGCGTATCTAAGTGGGGTACTGTTGGGGTACATCTCTTTCACTCATATAGCCCAGTGATCCCAATGCCCTGGACTTGTGTAATGTATGCAAGACATTTACTTTCTTCCTATACTTTTGACTGGTTTAGAAAAAACGAGTTCGCCATCTGCTGGCCAGAGAATTCACAGAAGCCCAAAGAGCATTAGAGCAGATGCATTTTCTCCTGTGCTGTTCCTGATTTATCAGCTAGAAGAGACACTTACAGTTTAGTACAATCAGGATTCTTTTGACATTAGTAGCATAAAAAGTCTATTTTTGCAACACTGGTATTTGAAAGACTTCCGTTCAGTCCCTAATTTTGTTCTTGATAATGGGACAGATTGTATTAATGTTTGCAAGAATGTGTGAACAACCAGCCTCCCCTCCATGTCATATTTTAAGATTAAAACTTGTGGTCGTCCCTGTCTCAAAACACAAACATGCTTTGCAACAATCGCACTCCCTCTTTAGCTTGAAGGAACTTGTCAGTGCCAGGATCTACTGACTATGGCAATTTACTTCGTCATCCAAACCGCGCAGAATTTTTGAAAACCTCTTCCAAGATTTCACTTCGCCAAACATTATGTAAAAGGCATTCAGCTGTAAAGCAAGAAGATGAAGTCCTTTGTTTCCTAGGCCAGAATGACATTTTCAACACTGAACACGATTGTCACTGACTGTTAACTGGTTGTTAAGTTGGGGCTACGTATAAAATGTAGAAAATGTTTAAAAATAAAACTTGCCTTTGGATAGGGAACTGTCTTCTTCGGGGATTACTTCAGTTATCTGTAAGAGGAAAATAGATGATTGGGGGGGTTGTTTGTTTTTAAGAACGGGTGCAGTCTTGCCAGTAATTTAGCTGGTATTTTTCAAAGGGACCTCTTAGAAACTTTACAGCTCTGTTGAATCAACATGTCTCTAACCCTACAATTAAATAATGCTAAAAGATGCAGCAATTTATCTTACTGCAAGTGCTTATTAAAATATCTGAGTAACTGGGACCGTGGCTTCATCACAGATTAATATATATTGAATACTACACACTTCTGCTCAGAAAGAAAATCACGTAAAATGTAAAATTTCATTTTAGATGTTGAATTTGTTGCAGTGTGAGATCTTCTTCATCACAAGATTCTATTCGTAAGTAAACCATATTATCTACTGAGAGACCAAGATTATGACGAGAACAGCACAGAGTTCAGCATGAAGCCAATCAGGAGCTCAAGTTTGTATTTATTTTTTTGTAAGGAGATGTACCAAGCTGGCTTTTTTATTGTTTCATCAGCACATTTCTAAGCCTATACGAGCAGGGGAAAAAAGAAAAACAAGTAGAACAATAGCAGGGCTCCTCAGTCTACATCACGAGGTCGCTTTTTCCAGGTGAAAAAGCGGAGCCATATGTGGCAGTACACTAAAGCCCTGGCACGTTGAGATCCAAGAGGAGAGATGTTTGGCCCTCCTTTTCACTCCTGGGAACCACATACCTCAAAACCCACAGACTATGGGATATATCTCAGAGAAATCTTGGGAGAGGAGAGCATGAAGAGCATGTTTGTAAATTTATTTCTCCCTGGGCTTCTTCTGCTTCACCAAGAAATACTTGTTTGAATATAACTTTGGCAGCAGTACTTATGGTGTTTTGCACCTACCACATTTAAAACTCCTACAAAAAACTGAAAAGTTAGACTGAAAAGCATCTCTTTCCGTTCTCCTTTGTAAAGCTGCATGTTTTCCTCATGCAAAACAACAGGGGAATGGAAGCTAGAAAAGGAAATGCTGAATGTAAAACAAAACAAACCAAACCTCAGCCCTCCAGGACAAAAGCCGATAACTGAGACTAAGTCCTTTCTAACACGCTGATTAGATTTCAAGATGATACCGCTTTAAATAAGCGTAATTGTGGGTCCATAGGCAGAAGCTGAATAACGACAGGATGAACTTCTATACTTACTTTTTTGTTACTGTCTTACACACAGGGACTTGTTACGTTTAGGGAAACCCCTAACCTAATGGAGGCTTTAAAACATAAGCTAGTTTGTTATACCAAAATGACCAAGAGAACAAAGCATAAAGTGTTTTCAGATTTCTAGTACACCTTGATTGCTATCCATTAAACTTAAGACAGGTTAAACAAAGCGCAGGAAATAAGAAAACTCCTAGTCCCACAACTGGCAAATTGTGTGCACACTTTCCATTCCTGAGAAAATAATACACAAACCTGAAAAATGCATTTAACTGAGAAATGAAGACATCCTTGTCCTATTGGAAGACTAAGGTGACAGCTCTTGGGCTCAGTGATTTTCAGATAAGCTCCAGTCTTCAACTTGCAGACACCAGTGACAGCTCCTTTTTTCGGATTGAAAGGGAAAATGTTTTAACAACACATTGAAAACATACTTAAGGGACAAGAAACAAAATCAAGACTGCAGTGAGAAGGAAAACAGAAAAACAACACTGGGGAAAAAAAAAAGAGAAAAGAGAAAAGACCTTGATCTTTGTATCGACCAACGAGATAAGCCTTACACATTTTTAAGTTTATTTTTGATGATTGATTGATGCATTACCAGATATTAAGTACTATTCAAGAGCAAATATTAACACTAGTAAGAAGAAATCCGATCCACCACCCCTTACTCAAAATACACCAATTTCTAATTTGGAGATAACGTCTCTCTGACAAGGAAGTAGAAAAACTGTAAATACCGATATAGTTTCCTCTCCCGATGTTCCATATACATACCGATGCTGTTCCTACACCTACACTCTGAGCATAAAGTTATGTTGACATGAGTATCGGGTGTTATTTCTCTCTCTCTTTGCCTTGAGAGACTCTCCTCCTGTCCACTGAAAAGTAAACTCAAGATTCCAGATCAGTTAAGACAGTTGCTATCCCTCCATTCAGACTTCTGCAGCAGCACTCTTCAGATTTTTCAGCAGTCTCTTTACAAAATGACCACTTACACGTGTACAAAAACACTTATCACCTAGCTTCTCAGTAGGTACACGTTTGGCCTCTGTTAAGCAGAGAGTCAATCACAGCTTAAGATTTTATACAAGATCCCATTTTCGAGTTTGGGATTATTTCAGAATATCTGTTTTCCCTAGTGTTGTGGTTTAGCCCGGCTGGCAGCTAAACACCACACAGCCGTTCGCTCACCCTCCCCCCTCCCTCTCTGGGATGGGGGAGAGAAACGGGAAAGTGAAGCCTGTGAGTTGAGATTAAGACAGTTTATTAAGACAGGAAAAATAATAACAATGTTAATAATAATAATAATAGTATTAATAATAATAATGTGTACGAAATAAGTGATGCGCAATGCAATTGCTCACCACCCGTTGACCGATGCCCAGCCTATCCCCGAGCAGCCGGCCCCCCCCCATCCCGGCTAGCCACCCCTATATATTGTTCAGCTTGACGTCAAATGGTATGGAATACCCCTTTGGCCAGTTTGGGTCAGCTGTCCTGGGTCTGTCCCCTCCCAGCTCCTGCTGCATCCCTAGCCTGCTCACTAGCAGGACAGAGCGAGAAGCTGAAAAGTCCTTGGCTTGGTGTAAGCACTGCTCTACAACAATTAAAACATCAGCATGTTATCAGCGTTCTTCTCATCCTAATCCAAAACATAGCACCCTGCCAGCTACTAGGAGGAAAATTAACTCTGTCCTAACTGAAACCAGGATGGTTCACAAGTATTTCCTGCTGTTTCCTGAAGTGACAACATTCCCAGGTTTGCTTTCATCCTTCAGAGGTTCATACCCTTCCCCCATTGCATGTAGTTTGAAGCCCTTCTGATAAGCCCAGCCAGCTTGCTCCCCAGAACACTCTTGCCCCACCTGGTCAGGTGTACCTCATCTGCTGTCAGCATCCCAGAGAGAGCACTCGGGTGTCCAGTGAGACCCCCCTCCTGCATGCTGGGGCTGCTCCGTCAACTCCAGTGAGGTTATGAGAAATTGGCGGTGAGGCAAAGAGCTATCTGCTGGATCCTTTATTGACCTTTATTACACAGGGGTCCTAGCTTCTCATGTAAAGGAAGTCTCTGGCTTAGAACAAAAAAAGATAGATTGTGAAGAAGGAGGAACACTAATAACATTTTGTTATGAATATTAATACAAAGAAAGATGAAACAAGAAAGCAAAGAAACAAACAAAAAATGAATATGGGCAAAGATACCCCAAATTTCATCCTGTCAAAGAAGAGTTCTGGGCTGATGTAGACCATGCCCCAGGCAGCAGGCTCTGGGCAGCAGCAGGACCCTGCCCTGCCCTGCCCTGCCCTGCCCTGCCCTGCCCTGCCGGGGGGGCTCCTTCCACCCGCAGCTTCTCCCCACAGCCCCTGGGCAGCTCCCCGGGCAGGATGAATGCTGAGCCTGGCAGGCGGCAGAGGCCCTGCCCCGGCACACGGCCCCTGGGGCACAGCAGGGACCCTGCTCTGCACCACAGCCCTGGGCACCCCTGCCTGCACCCCCGGCTGCACAGCCTGCAGCCGGCCCCAAGAGAAGGGAGCCCTCGGGCCCTGCACGCTGACCCTGCAGCACACAAGCCCTGCGTGCCCTTCAGCTCCAACACCGAGCGTCCTCCTGACAGCTCCCATCGGCTGAGGGCTGTGCCAGCTCCAGGAGAGCCTGGCAGGGTGCGCAGCAGCATTGCCCTGCACCCAGACACTTACCGTGGGGAGGTGGCTGTGAGGATTTCTCCCTCTGCCAGCTCTCCTCTGCCTTCCACCCCCAGGCTGCCCTGAACCTCTCTCCCCCTTCTCTCCTCTCCCCATGCCAGCTGCAGGCAGTGCCCCCAGCCCTGCTGCGCCTGGCAGAGGAGCTGCTTCTGGGCAGAGCTGTCTCTCTGCAGTGCTGCCCGCTTGCCAGGAGCTCCCTCCCTCCATCCCATGAGCCGTCCCAGCTCAGCAGCACAGGCCCAGCCCAAGGCTTTTTACTGACCCTCCCGGTGGGCTGGGGCAGAGCCCAGGAGCCTCAGGCACTCAGAGGAAATGGAAGACCTTTCTCAAGTAGAGAACGCAGATGCAAACACCAAAGCCTCTCACAGCGTTAATGAGTCCCACTGAGGGACATTACTGACAAAGCCTCCCCATGGCCTTCTTTGAGCAGAAAAGTGCAGGCGGTGATGATGGGGAGACCAAGGCCAAGGAAAGGTGGCCCTGATGCTGAGGAAACCTTGATGTGTGCCATGAAGTCCAACAGTCGGGCCCCGACCTCAGCCTCTGGGAAGGGAGATCCTGTCCCTCCGGCGGGGTTTAGGGCTCTTCTTGGGTCAGTTCAGTGTGGGGATGGGCAATGCCAAGTACAAGGCTACAGGAGGACATCTCCTAGGCTCTTGGAGGGGGATGAGGAGGCATTGAGACCCTACTGCTGTAAGGATGAGGTGTCTCCTCATAGGCATCCATGACAGAGACAAGAGCCAGAGCCCAGCAGACAAAGATGTTGACTCCGTTGGGGGCTTTCTTCTTGCAAAAGACCATAGACCATAACCAACACTTGCTGTCCTATGCTGTTGCATGTCTGCACCTGTTTCTCTGCAGGACTTTGGTATCCACACTGCTTCCCCTCCTCCATATCTCACCTGAGCACCTTCCAGCCTTGACTGATGTCTCTCCATCTGCCCTCAGTAATCCACAAAACACAAAGCCAGGGGCTCTGGGTGACCTCTGTCCTTCAATAAACCTTTCTCCTCCACCTCAGTCCCAGTGCCCGCAGCTGCATTTTGTGATATTCATTCTTTCTCATGCTCTGTCCTACCGTGAGGAAAAGCACCCACATGTCTGAAACCACCCCTCAAGCAGTCTCTGCATACTTCTGTACTGCCTGGAGACTCCATGCCAAAGGGCCAAAGGAGCCCTGGTCTCTCAACCTCTCCATCTCAGGTGCTTCAAGCCCTGAAGCCCACCTTGGCAGACCTCCCCTCCGCACTCTCCGGTTTCTCTGCACTCCTCCAAAACCTGGAGCCGCACCCTGGGACACACTGCTCCAGAGGTAGCCACAGCAGCACTGAGTCAAGAGGGACGATAACCCAAGTGGTCTTGGTGGCCCCCACTGCCCCTAGTGCAGACCCGTAAGGAGCTGGCCTTGCTCCCTGTCAGCATGTCCCACTGGCTCCTATGGTGTCCTCGTAGCACCCAGGCCCTTTTCTCCAGGGTCCCCCCTCAGCTGCTCACATCCAGCCCTGCCCTGATGGATGCAGGTATTCTGCCCCATGTGCAGCACTGGCCACGTCTCCTTGCCACCTTCAGGGGGCTTCTGTTGGCTGAAGGCTGGAGATTCCCAAGGTCCCCCTGCCCTGAAGCTCCGTTTTGTCACCTGTTGGGTTGCATGGTTGGGTGGAGATGGCTCACTCTGATTGTGGTGACTCTCACAATATAACAGATGATAGAACAAGGAGCAATGATTTGAATCTTAAAGAAGGGAAGATTTAGATTAGATATGAGGAAGAAATTCTTTTCTTATCAAGGTGGTGAGTCCTAGGAAGAGGTTGCCAAGAGAAACTGTGGATGCTCCATCCCAGAAAGTGTTCAAGGCCAGGCTGGATGGGGCTTTGAGCAAGCTGATCAAGTGGAAGGTGTTCGTGGTCATGGGAGGGGTGTTACAATTACACAATCTTTGAAGTCCCTTCCAACCCAATCCACTCTATCAGTAGATGCTCAAACATCAACCATCTCCCTGCAGCCCTCCTCTCTGCAGGGCCATATCCCAAAGGAAACCTCCAAGGAGGTCCCTCAGCAGGCCCAAGTCTGATCACCTCAAGTCCTCTGTTTTGCCTTGTTCCCTTCTCTCAGCCTCCTCAACTCTACCTTCTCACCTCTTTCAAATCCCTGAGCACTTCGTGTTGATTTCTAAGGATGAGGTCCTGCAGGTCACCTCACCTCACTGGCTCCTCGGTCACCCGTGTCAGCCAGATGTCATCAAGGAGCTCCCAAACCCTCCTGGAGGGTTTGTGTAAGGGTATGCAGAAGCAGAGGGTCTGCTCCTTCCAGGCTATCTGGTCAAGGACCTTTTCCAGTGCACCAAGGGATGCTGATAAGGGAGGCGAAGGTGGGAGCCAGACCTGGTCAGTTGCACCAATTGATAAGGAAAGGGCCAGAATGTAGGGATGCTTACTCACACAAGGCTGTCTGATTGAGGAGTTCGAAACTGAGATAAGAGTAAGAACGGGCAACAAAAAAAATAAATAAATATTGCTACAAGACAGGAATGTGCTCAGGTGGCCAACAAGGCCATCAGCAGTTTGGCTTGGGGTTTTTTAGCCTAGAGAAAACAACGCTCAGGGCAGACCTTATTGCTCTCCACAACTCCCTCCCAAGAGGTTGTAGCAGGGTGGGGGGTCAGTCTTTCTCCCAAGCAGCAAGCAACAGGAGAAGAGGAATTGGCCTCAAATTTCACCCAGGGAGGCATGGGGTGGATATGAGGAAAAAAAATCTTCCCTGAAAGGGTTGTGAGGCCTTGGAAGAGGCTGCCCAGGGAAGGAGTTGAGTCACCGTCCCTGCGGCTCTGCAAAAGACGTGAAGATGTGGTGCCTGGGGACGTGGTTTAGTGGTAGGCTTGGCAGGGCTGGGTTAGCGCTTGGACTGGATAACCTCCGAGCTCTTTTCCAGCCTAAAGGATTCGACAATTCTATGATAATAAGCACAAGTGCTGAGACACAGAGCTGACCAAGCAAACATAGAGACAAGGACAAGACACAAACCATGAGGATTCTTCTTAACAGAAGAGTAGAGAAAGCAGCTAGAAATAGAAGATCTTTTTAGAAGAGAACTTTCCAAGCTAGAGAAAGAGGAAAGCATATGTGTGTAACTTTAAACTTGAACAAGAAAGGAAAAGCATGCTAAACAGGGACAAGAAAAACACAAAGAAATAAAAACACCAACACTTTAGACTAAAACTTCGAGAATCATTTGGTATTCGTTACTTTGGTGAGGTTAATGGAAGTTGCCAGAAATATTTTTTTTCTGGGGGTGAATCTGATAAATTATCTTAAATTTAACTGTCACTGACACACCTGTGAGTCCAAAGAAATAGATACTGAGTGGTGTCCCAGTAGGCAGGAGGGCAGCGGTTGGTGTGTCACCCAGGTGTCACAGTGGGGCCGTGACACGGCAGCCCAGTCAGGATAAAAGGACCCCGGTTGCGGGCAGGCCCCAGTCGGGATGGAAGCCCCTGGCAGCAGGCAGCAGAGGGCAGAGCAGGGCAGGACAGGGAGGTGAGCGTGCGATGGAGCAGGGGCTGAAGTGCAGGGCGAGCCTGAATGGTCCAGGAAACGATGTGGGGAGGAGATGCTTGTGTGCTCATCACAGTGCGGAGATGATGCCTGGGAGCCTCAGAAGATGCCCGGGAGACTCAGGAGACGCTTTCTTGCTCGATGGAAGTTCTGGGCTATGCCAAGAACAATGTGGGTGCTCCCCAGGCTTCTTAGCTGCTGTGTGCAGATGCTCCCTGGGTGTGCAGGGAGCTGCTTGGTTTCTCCAAGAAGACAGCTGGGTGATGCAGAGATTTTTTTGGATGTGCCAGGAAGATGGATTGGTGATCCTGGACGTTTCTTGGTGGCTCCAGAGAAATGCCTGAGTGCTATTTGGGGATGTTTGTGTACCCTAGGAGATGTGCTTGTGTGCCCAAGGGAGAGGCTAGTTTGATCCAGGGTAAAGCTTTGTTTCTCCAGGGAGGCTTTTGGGTGCTCCAGGGAGATGGTTGGGTGCTTTTTGTGTGATGCTTGGCTCCAGGGAGATGCTGGAGTGCTGTGGGGAGATGCTTGGTTCCTGCTATTTGGTATTTGTGTCCCCTGGAGCACTCTCCATGACACCCAAGCCTCTCCCCAAGGAACATAAGCACCTCTTGAAATCACCGAGATTTTCCCCAGGGCACACAAGCCTTGTGTTGGAGTAGACAAGCATCTCCCCAGGACACCTAAGCACTACATTCTACCTGTGACGCATCACCCAAGAGCATTCCAGCACATTCCAGGAGATCCCAACATCACCCTGAGCTCACAAGGTTCTCACTGTATCAGCCAGGCATCTCTCTGGAGCACCCAAGCATCATTGCAGGGCATCCAAACATGAGCCTTTTAAGGACCCAAGCATTTCGGGTAGACCTGTGCGGTGCCAGGGGTTGGACTTGATCATCCTTATGGGCCCCTTCCAACTCGGGCTATTCTAGGATTCTATGATTCCCCAGCAGCAGCAAAGCATCTCCCCAGGAACACAGATATTTCCCTGAGGCACACAAGCATAACCCCTGAGAACCCAGGCATCTTCCTGGAGGACCCACGCATCTCCCCACAGCACTCAGGCACCCCACTGCAGCGTTATTGAAACATCTCCCCAGGGAACCCAAGCACATCCCAAAGTACTTTGATGTCCCTCCGGAGCTCCCAAGCAAGTTCTTTCAGCATCTCGGTCGGTCAAAAAGCACCTCTGTGAAGCACGCAGAGACCTCTCTGGAGTACCCTAACTTCTCCCTGGGCTAGGAGAGGTAGATGCCCAGGATCCCCAAGCATCACTCTGTGTCACCCATCACATCCTTGGTACACACAAGCACCTCCCCGTGCTGCACAAGCAATTTGCTGAGGCAGCCGAAGATCTCCCCAGAGCACCCAGTCACCTGCCTGGGGTATTCAAGAACCTCCCTGGAGCACCCAAGTCTCTCACCAAGCCACCCTGGTGTCTCTTGGAGCATGCAAACCTCTCTGTGCAGCACCCAAGCGTCTGCCCCAGGCATACTTGGACATCCTAGAGCATTTTCCTGGAAACACAAGTACCTACCTGGGAGCACCCAAGCATATCCCCAGGCCACCCAAACGCCTTTCTGAAACACACAAGCATCTTCCTGTGGCAGCCAGGCATCTCCCTGGGGAAACCAAGCACATACTTGGAGAGCTCAAGCATCCTTCTGAGTCTCCATCTTTTCTCCGTGAGCAAACCAAGGGGCACCAAAGGATCACCTGGGGACACCCAAGCATCTCCATGGGGCACCCAGGAGCATCTGAGGAACACCCAAGCACCTCCACACAGCAGCCATGCACCTCCCTGGAGAAAGCATGCGTCTCCCTGGGGCACAGAAGTGTCGTCTTGGAGCTCCACAACATCTCCCTGCATTGTTCAAGCATGTCTCTGCAGCACCCAAGCAGCTTCCCACATCCCCAAGCATTTCACCACGTCACTCAAGCACCTCCCTGGATCCCACAGGCATCTTCCCCAGGTAGCCAGGCATTTCCCAGGGATCTCAGGCATCTCCCAGAGCACTCCAGCACCTCCACAGGACACTGAAGCACTTCCCTGGTGAAGCTAAGCACTTCCATGGAGCACACAGGCATCACCCCAGGGCACCCAAGCACCTCTCTTAAGTTCCCAAGCATAGCCACAGGGCACTAAAAAAATCTCCTTGGATGACACAAGCATTTCCTCAGAGCAAACAAGCATCTCCCTGGAGTGCCCAAGAACCTCTGGAGTGCCCATCCATCTCGCCAGGATCCCAACTATTCCCTGGTGCTCGCAAGTAATTCCCTTTGCACCCAAGTATAAAGTCAGGGGGAAAAAGGGAAATCGTCCAAGGGCACCCAAGCACATAACCATAGAATGCGAGCTCTCACTTTGAGCACTGAAGCATCTCCCCATGCTATGCAAGCACCGTTCTGGAGCACTCAAGCATCTTTTAGGACACGGTCTTAAACTACCAGAGGCTTCATTTCCATTAGATAGTAGGCATGTTCCTGGAGCACCCAGGCATGTCCCAGGGCAACCAAGGTTGAAACGGAGATTCCAGGGTGCTCCAGGGAGGTGCTTGAGTGCCCTGGGAAGACCCTGGTGTGCCCAGGGAGCTTCTTGTCTCCCCCAAGGCTCTGCAGGGCTGATCCAGGGAGGTGCTTGTGTGCCCCAAGGCCAGGCTTGGTTTCCAAAAGGAGGAAATTGCATGTTCCAGGGGGATGCTTGGTGTCACCCAGACACTGAGCAGACGTGGGGAGATGTCTGTGTGCCTCAGGAGGTGCTTGGGTTCCCAGGGGAGATGCTCCGGTGCTGCAGTGAGATGGTGGAGTTCTGTCGGGAGGTGTGTTGGTCCTCCAGGCAGATGTTTGGGTCCCCTGGGGAGATGCTTGGGTTCCTCATGGAGGTGTCTGCATATTCAAGGGAGGTGTTTGGGTGTCCTGGGGAGATTCTTTGGTGCTCCAAGATACTGCTCGTGTTCCCCGTGGACAGATTATGTAATGACCAGGGGAGGAGCCTTGGGGCTTTTGGAAGGTGTAGGGGTGAGCTGGATTGATGCCCGTTTTCCCCGGGGAGATGCTGGGATGTCCAGGAAGATGCTTGGGTGACCAGGCAGATGCTTGGGTGCCAGATGGAAAATGTTGGTGTCCCCTCGGATGATGCCTGGCAGGAGCTTGTGCATCCCACAGAAGCTCTTGGGTGCCAAGGGAGGTGCTTCCCATCTCCAGTGAGATGTTTGTGTGCCCCAGGTGGTGTTGTGGAGCCCTGGGGAGATGCTTGCGTTCTCCACTCAGATGCAGGAGTGCTGTGGGAGGATTCTTGGGCACTGCAATGAGGTGCTTGGGTGTTCCAGGCAGGTGCTTCTGTGCTGCAGGGAGATGCTTGGGTGATTGGGCAGAACTTTGTGTGATTAGGGGATAACTTTGCGTGCTCCAGGGAGGCTTTTCTTGTGCCCCAGGGGTATGCTTA
>NW_026110196.1:0-81000 GCF_013377495.2 Cygnus atratus | reverse complement strand
CGCCCGCACCGAGTGCACGATGGAGCTCACCCTCCTCTTGCAGAGGGGGCACTCGGGCTTGCTCTCAGCCCACCGCTGGATGCATTTAAAGCAGAAGCAGTGGAGGCATGGCACCACATAGCTGGGGTTCACCCAGCTGTCCAGACAGATGGGACAGCGGGTGTCCAGCGCCGTGGCCATGCTGTCCACCTGCTGAGGTGAGCTGGGGAGAACTGGCGATGACGAGCCGCTCCCTCTCACCGGCGCTGCAGCAGCAGGTGTCACGCTGCAAAAGGCAGAGAAGAGGCCATGGTCATCGGCTGAGCCGGGGGCGGCTGGAAGAGTTGTGCAGGCCGCTCAAGGAGGAGACCCTTCCAGCTGCCCAGGGAGAGATGTCTCCGCAGCACTCACCTCTGCTGCTGCGAGCGCTCCTCCTGGGTCTCCTGACGGCCCGAACGAGGCAGAGCCGCAGAAGGATCTCTGATGGCTCTGGGAAGGGCACTGAGAGCTGCTGCAGCAACTCCCAGAGCACGACACCAGCACCAAGGCCAACCTTGCTCCTCACTCCAGACCTCGCGTAAACGCTCAGCCGGAGTGCGGGCACTAGCCGGCGGGGTGGGACTCTGCGCCCGCATATGAGCAGTGAGGGCCACGCAGTCACAATCCGTCGCTCCAGGCTCTCACAGTGCATCGCTCGGAGCCATCACAATGGGCCGTCCTGCCCCGCAGCGCTCGCTCTGGCAGCGCTCTGGCCCCAGCACATGCGTCTGTGTCTAGCACAATGTCACTTACCCCTCTGACCCACAAAGTGTTTGTCTTCTTCTCGGCATCGGTGTTATCCACCAGTCACTGGAGCCTTGGCCATGTCTTCCCAGTGCACCATCAGATCACCCTGGCCATGGCAGACACCTCCAGGCCCATGAAGCTAGAGCGTCCATTCCATAAAACCTCGTGCCTGCCTTTGAGGCTGCACGACACAGTCCTCACACCGCTCTTCCTACACTGCAGCACAGCTGGCCAGCCCTCGGGTTGCCCTGGTTCTCCCCACAGCAGGCTAATGGCAGCCCTTGGCTTGCCCTCAGGGATCTCCTTGATTTTGACCCTCTCTGGAGGGAGCAGGGCGTTCCCCTCTGCTTAGCACCCATCAGGCCTCATCCGGGCATCGTGTCCTCTTTGGGGTCCCGGGCGGGAGAGACGTCGACAAGCTGGAGGAGTTCAGGGGAGAGCACTGATGCGGTGGGGCTGGAGCACTCGCCCCGTGAGGGGGATGTGGGGCCGGGACTGGTTCAGCATGGACCAGAGTAGGCTTAGGGGCACAGCGTGGAGCCTGTGGGAATGGGATGACTGCAACGGGGACAAGACCTTCCCAGCAGCACGTGGCAGGAGGAGCGGAGGCAGATCTGGGCCTGGAGAAGTCCAGGCTGGTGATAGGGAAAAACAGAGAAGTCCTCTCAGGGTTATGAAGAACACTCAAGAAGCCCTGTCAGGCTTAGGAGTGGATTTTCTAGCAAGGTGGCATCACCCCTGAGCATGGAGGTTTTCGAGACCTGAGTGGAGCCAGCCCAGAGCACAAGGGTCACGAGCCTGCAAAGGGACACGCGCGGAAGTCCAGGGAGGGAAAGCGTCGCCAGCGTGAAATGGAGACGGGGTTTCCAAATGAGCTCATTGCAGCCAAGTCAAGACACAGAGGCCCTACAGACGCAGAAGGCCCAGCCCCGTTGGGCTCTCTCTCCTCAGGGCCCAGAGCCCCTGGGAGAGCACACGTCCCCTCTCTGTGGAGCTCAGAGCAGGGCTTTCGAGCCCTGTAGGAGCAGAGGGCCAGGTGCCATGGTGCTTGATTTAGGGAAAGAGCAACATAAAAAGCCACGGTACCAGCAGTGGTGGGACATGAGTGAGTGGAAAGAGGTCCAGCAGGAGCAAGACACCCAACTCAGAGGTGCTCAACTCAGCACCAAGAAGCTGATGAGTCAATAGCACCAGGCCCCACAGTGCTCAAGAAAGGGAAAAGGTCTCCTGCAAGGTTAAAGGGCCCAGCTCCTTCTCCTCTGGAGCAAAATGCACCCAGAGAGCTCAGGTTCAGGCCCCACGAGGGACAAATGGTGGCAGAGGCTGTGCAAGAGCAGGCAGAGAAGACCCACAGTGCTCTGCGGAGGACAAAGAGGCTCTGCAAGAGCAGTGGGCAAGGACAGCTGACCCAAATTGGCAAGAGGGATATCCCATACCAAACTGGGATACCAATACAGACGATACCAAATTGGGTGGAGCTGTTGACTCCATCGGGGGTGCTGAGGCCCTGAAGAGAGACCTAGACAGGTTGGAGAGCTGGGCAATCGCCAACAATCTGAAGTTTAACAAGAACAAGTGCCCGATTCTGCACCTGGGAAGGGGCAGCCCTGGCTATATGTACAGCCTGGGGGATGAGATGCTGGAGATCAGCCCTGCAGAAAGTGGTCGGGAGTTCTGGTCAGCAGCAAGCCAAACATGAGCCAGCAGTGTGCCTTGGCAGCCACGATGGCCATCCGTATCCTGAGGTTTATCAGGCACCTAGCAAGTCAAGGTGTCGTTGGTCGAGTGGGTTTACGTGGCATGGTTTTGGTAGCGGAGGACTGCAATGGTGCCCTCTGTAAGAAGAGTCCAGCAGCTGCCCCATGTTAGATTAGGGCCAGTTGCGGCCAGATCCAAAGGGACCCACCGCTGCCCAGAACCGAGCCAGTAAGCGATGTCTTTTGCGCCTTTCTGAGAGCAGATTTAAGAAAAGGAAAAAGCAAACAAGCAAACAAGCAAAACAAAACAAAACAAAACAAATCTACTGCACAGCAGCAAGTGGTAGAGTGAGGAGTGAGAAGCAGCACTGCAATCCCCCAGGACAGTGCAGCAGGAGGGCGGGAGGTGCTCCAGGCACGCAGCAGCAGTTCCCCTGTGGCCTGTGGAGAGGCCCCTGGTGGAGCAGGCTGTCCCCCTGCAGCCCACGGGTCCCATGGCAGAGCACCTCTCTACACTGCCCCATCTCAATCCTTATGATGATCTGGCACGGAAGAAGACTGGTGTGGCTGAACAGGGCACTTTTGCTGAGTCTCCAGGAGAAAGAGAGTCTATATCCAGTGGAAGAAGGGAGAGGCCGCTTGGAGAGAGTACAAGGAATTTGCTAGCATATGCAGAGAGAAAATCAGAAAGGCTACAGTCAAACATGAGCTCAACCTGGCCACTATGGTAAATGGTAACAAAAAATGTTTTTCCAGATATATTAACAGGATGAGGAGGGCCAAGGAGAATCTCCATCCTTTATTGGTCTCAGGGAGGAACATGACTACTGAGGATAAGGAAAAGGCTGAGGTTCTTAATGCCTTCTTTACATATGTCTTTCCTAGTCAGACCACTTATCCTTGGGGTACTCAGCCTCCCAAGATGGAAGTCCGGGTTGGGGAGCAGAAGAAACCTCTCACAGTTCCGGTGGGAACAGTTGGAGACCTGCAGCTCCACCCGGACTGTCACAAGCCCATGGGGCCAGATGGGATCCACCCGAGGGTGCTGAGGGAGCCAGTGGATGTGGTTGCTGAGCCGCTTTCCAGCATCTCTCAGTAGTCATGGTCATCCGCAGAAGTCCCAGATGACTTGAGGCTTGCTAATGTGATGCCCATCTCTAAGAAGGGTCGTAAGGAGGCCCTGGGAACTACAGGCCTGTCAGCCTGACCTCGGTGCTAGGAAAGGTGATGGAACAGGTCATCTTGAAGACAATCACACAGCATGTGCAAAACAACCGGAGAATCAGGCCCAGTCAGCATGGGATCATGAAAGTCAAGTCCTGCCTGAACAACCTCACCTCCTTTTATGACCGGGTGACCTGCCTAGCGGATGAGGGAAAGGCTGTTGACATAGTCTACCTAGATTTCAGCAAAGCCTTTGATATGGTTTCCCACAGTATTCTAGTGGAGAAGCTGGCAGCCCATGGCTTGGACAGGTACACTCTTTGCTGGGTTAAAAACTGGCTTGACGTCTGGGCCCAGCGAGTGGTGGTGAATGGAGTGAGGTCCAGCTGGAGGCTGGTCACCTGTGGTGTTCCCCAGGGGTCCGTGTTGGGGCCCATCCTCTTTAATATCTTTATTGATGATTTGGATGAGGGAATTGAGTGCTCCCTCAGTAAGTTTGCAGATGACAACACCAAGTTGGGGGAAAGCGTCGACCTGCCGAGGGGTAGGAAGGCCCTGCAGAGGGACCTGGACAGGTTGGATGGATGGGCAGAGGCCAGTGGGATGAGGTTCAGCACAGCTAAGCGCCAGGTCCTGCACTTCAGCCAACAAGGCTATGCAACACTACAGGCTTGGGACAGAGTGGCTGGAAAGCTGTGCAGAGGAAAAGGATCTGTGGGTGTTGATCGACGCTCACCTGAACATGAGCCGGCAGTGTGCCCAGGTGGCCAAGAAGGCCAACGGCATCCTGGCTTGTATGAGGAATAGTGTAGCCTATAGTGTAGGTGATCGTCCCCCTGTACTCTGCTCTGGTGAGGCATCACTTCAAGTACTGTGTTCAGCTTTGGACCTCTCAGGTACAAGAAAGACATCGAGGCCCTGGAGCATGTCCAGAGTAGGGCTACGAAGCTGGTGAAGGGTCTGGAACACAAGTCCTATGAGCTGCGGCTGAGGGAACTGGGGTTGTTTAATCTGGAGAAGAGGAGGCTCAGGGGAGACCTCATTGCTCTCTATAGCTGCCTGAAAGGAAGGTGTGGGGAGCTGGGGGTCAGCCTCTTCTCACAGATAACTAGTAATAGGACTAGAGGGAATGGCCAGGGGAGTTTCAGGATGGAAATTAGGAGATATTTCTACTCCTGTAGAGTAGTTAGGTGTTGGGATGGGTTGCCCGGGGAGGTGGAGGAGTCATTGTATGTGGGTGTGTTTAAGGAAAGGCTGGACCTGGAAGTTAGGGGCACGGTTTAGTGGGTGATATCGGTGGTAGGGTGATGGTTGGACCAGATGATCTTGGAGGTCTTTTCCAAGCTTAATGATTTTATGATCTTTGCGGGTTCCCTCAACCTGGGGATATTCCATGATTCTGTTATACAGTAAATTGCCATGCTCAGCAGTAACGTTTACAGCAAGGGTAGAGACAGTGACACCAACTGTATTGTTACAAATACTGAGACATTTTCTACAGATTTCTTGGCTTTATTTGCTTTGTCTAAAAGCCTTGGACTGCTGTGAGCCTTCCGGTCCCCCCCCCCCGGTTGACGGCATGTGTCCCACCTGCCATCTCAGCCTCAGCTTCACCAGCTCCTGGGGCACAGTTGGGAAAGAGTGGTGAGTGCCCTCCTTGCTCGCCCTCCCTGCGCGCACAGTTGTAGACGCATAGAATCTTCCAGGTTGGAAAAGACCCACAAGATCATCAGGTCCAACCATCAGCCTGACCTAGAGAGTCCCATCACCAGACTGTGTCCCTTAGGGTCACAACCACCTGTCTCTTAAATACCTCCAGGGATGAGGATTCCACCACTTCCCTGGGCAGCCCGTTCCAAGGCTTGAGAACCCTCTCCATGAAGAAATTCTTCCTAACAGGCAAGCCTGGTGCAACTTGAGCTGCACCCTACGCATTGCACGCTGGCTCAGCTTTGGCCATCAGCGGGTCCCTTTTGGGGGAGCCAGCTGTGTCCCACTTCTGACAGAAGCTGTCCCTGCCGCTCCCCTTCATGACCTTGCCATGTCAACCCGATACACTTCCCTGCTCAGTATTGCTCTGCCCAGTGCTGGTTACAGAGGGTATTATTTGTTTATTTTTTTGGAGGGGTAAACTCTTTACCAGGGAGGGTAGGGATAGGAGAAGGGGTGACGGTTCTAAACTAAAAGAGGGTAGATTTAGATTAGACTTGAGGAAGAAATTCTTTGCTCAGAGGGTGGTGAAGCACTGCCATGGGTTGCTCAGAGAAGCTGTGGATTCCCCTTCCCTGGAAGCGGACAAGACCAGGTTGGATGGAGCTTTGGGCCTCCTGACATAGTGGAAACCGTTCATGCCCATGGCGGGGCATGGTGGGAGGGGCAGTGTGACTGGATGGTCGTGAGGGTCCCTTCCAACCCAAACCATTCTGAGATTCTATGGTTCCAAGGTGGTGTCCAGCAGGACCCCAGATCCTTCCCAGCAAAGCACTTATCCCCAGCTGGAGAGCTCCCAGCAAGTGCTGCTTCCTGGGGTCGTTCCTGCTCAGGTGCAGGACTTTGCCCTTCACCTCGTTGAACTTCTTGGGGTTCCTGCCTTGGCCGGACACAGCGTAGCTGCAGACGTGCAGGCCTGGAAATGGGTAGCATGTGTTTTTGGGGAAGCAACTCAACAGTGCCTTGTACGTGGGGAAAAAACACGCCAGCACCAACACCCCAGCTGGCCCTGCAAAGGGCTGCATCGACGTACCCTTCTCCCACCTGTCTGAACCCATCGGCCTTCGGGTCCAGCGGACACACGAGGAAGCGGCGGGAGTATCAGGAGGAAAAGGGGGAGAAAGCAGCGAGGGTAGGGACAGAGACACCAAGTGTGTCGTTACAGATACTCAGACATTTTCTGCAGTTTTCATGGCTTTATTTGCTTTGTCTAAAAGCCTTAGACTGCTGTGAGCCTTCCTGTTCCCCCCGGTTGCTGGCGTGTGCCCCATCTGCTGGCCCAGCCCCAGCTTGGCCAGCTCCTGGGGCACTGTCCTAGCGTCGCCGGCGGGGTGGCCTCTTTGCGGGTGGGGCAGAGTCGTGGGAAGTGGGGGCCCTCCTCTTCGCAGCTCGCTGGGGCCCCCTGCGTCTTTGGTCCCCGCCCTGGCCGGCAGTGGAGGGACCAGCCACAGCCTCCTGTGGTTCCTCCGGTGGCACTTGTTGATCTCTAGGCTCAGGAACCGGCACGGATGGAAGGCGGCTCGGTCCCCCACGGAAGGCAGCATTTGAGGTCCCAGGGAGCTCCTCTGCGTTGGTTCCCTCGGAGCTCTCTGGGCCAGCTGATGGTGTCCCCAGAGATGTGGCAGTGTGGCTGGGGAGTGCTGCAGGGCTGCCTTCCTGTCCTCCGGCAGCACGGGAGGCCCCCAGGCCCAGGATGTTTCGGGCCTCCCCGCTGCACCGCTGCACGGCAGTGACAATGAGCCGCTGCACGAAGCCGGCCGTCTGCCTTCCCAGGGAGGTCCTCAGGAGCAGGGTGAGGGCCCCCTCGTCCAGGCCAAAGAAGCGCAGGCCTGAGATGACGTTGCGCTGCGCTTCTGAGGCTGCCCTGCCGTCATCCCCGAGGAGCTGCCCCAGCTCGTGGCGCAGCCAGGGCAGCAGGGGCTGGAGCACAGCAGGGTACAGCCGGAACAGGGACGCCCAGGCGACGGGGTGGAGGCCGCCCACAGCGGCTGTGGGCACTGGTCCTGCAGCCTCTGGTCGGGAGGCTGGGTGGGCAGGAGCTCCGTCTGCCTGCTGGGCGGTGACCGGTGCCTCCGCAGGTGGTGGGATGACGAGCTCCTTGAAGCTGTTGTCCGCCCGCACCGAGTGCACGATGGAGCTCACCCTCCTCTTGCAGAGGGGGCACTCGGGCTTGCTCTCAGCCCACCGCTGGATGCATTTAAAGCAGAAGCAGTGGAGGCATGGCACCACATAGCTGGGGTTCACCCAGCTGTCCAGACAGATGGGACAGCGGGTGTCCAGCGCCGTGGCCATGCTGTCCACCTGCTGAGGTGAGCTGGGGAGAACTGGCGATGACGAGCCGCTCCCTCTCACCGCCGCTGCAGCAGCAGGTGTCACGCTGCAAAAGGCAGAGAAGAGGCCATGGTCATCGGCTGAGCCGGGGGCGGCTGGAAGAGTTGTGCAGGCCGCTCAAGGAGGAAACCCTTCCAGCTGCCCAGGGAGAGATGTCTCCGCAGCACTCACCTCTGCTGCTGCGAGCGCTCCTCCTGGGTCTCCTGACGGCCCGAACGAGGCAGAGCCGCAGAAGGATCTCTGATGGCTCTGGGAAGGGCACTGAGAGCTGCTGCAGCAACTCCCAGAGCACGACACCAGCACCAAGGCCAACCTTGCTCCTCACTCCAGACCTCGCGTAAACGCTCAGCCGGAGTGCGGGCACTAGCCGGCGGGGTGGGACTCTGCGCCCGCATATGAGCAGTGAGGGCCACGCAGTCACAATCCGTCGCCCCAGGCTCTCACAGTGCATCGCTCGGAGCCATCACAATGGGCCGTCCTGCCCCGCAGCGCTCGCTCTGGCAGCGCTCTGGCCCCAGCACATGCGTCTGTGTCTAGCACAATGTCACTTACCCCTCTGACCCACAAAGTGTTTGTCTTCTTCTCGGCATCGGTGTTATCCACCAGTCACTGGAGCCTTGGCCATGTCTTCCCAGTGCACCATCAGATCACCCTGGCCATGGCAGACACCTCCAGGCCCATGAAGCAAGAGCGTCCATTCCATAAAACCTCGTGCCTGCCTTTGAGGCTGCACGACACAGTCCTCACACCGCTCTTCCTACACTGCAGCACAGCTGGCCAGCCCTCGGGTTGCCCTGGTTCTCCCCACAGCAGGCTAATGGCAGCCCTTGGCTTGCCCTCAGGGATCTCCTTGATTTTGACCCTCTCTGGAGGGAGCAGGGCGTTCCCCTCTGCTTAGCACCCATCAGGCCTCATCCGGGCATCGTGTCCTCTTTGGGGTCCCGGGCGGGAGAGACGTCGACAAGCTGGAGGAGTTCAGGGGAGAGCACTGATGCGGTGGGGCTGGAGCACTCGCCCCGTGAGGGGGATGTGGGGCCGGGACTGGTTCAGCATGGACCAGAGTAGGCTTAGGGGCACAGCGTGGAGCCTGTGGGAATGGGATGACTGCAACGGGGACAAGACCTTCCCAGCAGCACGTGGCAGGAGGAGCGGAGGCAGATCTGGGCCTGGAGAAGTCCAGGCTGGTGATAGGGAAAAACAGAGAAGTCCTCTCAGGGTTATGAAGAACACTCAAGAAGTCCTGTCAGGCTTAGGAGTGGATTTTCTAGCAAGGTGGCATCACCCCTGAGCATGGAGGTTTTCGAGACCTGAGTGGAGCCAGCCCAGAGCACAAGGGTCACGAGCCTGCAAAGGGACACGCGCGGAAGTCCAGGGAGGGAAAGCGTCGCCAGCGTGAAATGGAGACGGGGTTTCCAAATGAGCTCATTGCAGCCAAGTCAAGACACAGAGGCCCTACAGACGCAGAAGGCCCAGCCCCGTTGGGCTCTCTCTCCTCAGGGCCCAGAGCCCCTGGGAGAGCACACGTCCCCTCTCTGTGGAGCTCAGAGCAGGGCTTTCGAGCCCTGTAGGAGCAGAGGGCCAGGTGCCATGGTGCTTGATTTAGGGAAAGAGCAACATAAAAAGCCACGGTACCAGCAGTGGTGGGACATGAGTGAGTGGAAAGAGGTCCAGCAGGAGCAAGACACCCAACTCAGAGGTGCTCAACTCAGCACCAAGAAGCTGATGAGTCAATAGCACCAGGCCCCACAGTGCTCAAGAAAGGGAAAAGGTCTCCTGCAAGGTTAAAGGGCCCAGCTCCTTCTCCTCTGGAGCAAAATGCACCCAGAGAGCTCAGGTTCAGGCCCCACGAGGGACAAATGGTGGCAGAGGCTGTGCAAGAGCAGGCAGAGAAGACCCACAGTGCTCTGCGGAGGACAAAGAGGCTCTGCAAGAGCAGTGGGCAAGGACAGCTGACCCAAATTGGCAAGAGGGATATCCCATACCAAACTGGGATACCAATACAGACGATACCAAATTGGGTGGAGCTGTTGACTCCATCGGGGGTGCTGAGGCCCTGAAGAGAGACCTAGACAGGTTGGAGAGCTGGGCAATCGCCAACAATCTGAAGTTTAACAAGAACAAGTGCCCGATTCTGCACCTGGGAAGGGGCAGCCCTGGCTATATGTACAGCCTGGGGGATGAGATGCTGGAGATCAGCCCTGCAGAAAGTGGTCGGGAGTTCTGGTCAGCAGCAAGCCAAACATGAGCCAGCAGTGTGCCTTGGCAGCCACGATGGCCATCCGTATCCTGAGGTTTATCAGGCACCTAGCAAGTCAAGGTGTCGTTGGTCGAGTGGGTTTACGTGGCATGGTTTTGGTAGCGGAGGACTGCAATGGTGCCCTCTGTAAGAAGAGTCCAGCAGCTGCCCCATGTTAGATTAGGGCCAGTTGCGGCCAGATCCAAAGGGACCCACCGCTGCCCAGAACCGAGCCAGTAAGCGATGTCTTTTGCGCCTTTCTGAGAGCAGATTTAAGAAAAGGAAAAAGCAAACAAGCAAACAAGCAAAACAAAACAAAACAAAACAAATCTACTGCACAGCAGCAAGTGGTAGAGTGAGGAGTGAGAAGCAGCACTGCAATCCCCCAGGACAGTGCAGCAGGAGGGCGGGAGGTGCTCCAGGCACGCAGCAGCAGTTCCCCTGTGGCCTGTGGAGAGGCCCCTGGTGGAGCAGGCTGTCCCCCTGCAGCCCACGGGTCCCATGGCAGAGCACCTCTCTACACTGCCCCATCTCAATCCTTATGATGATCTGGCACGGAAGAAGACTGGTGTGGCTGAACAGGGCACTTTTGCTGAGTCTCCAGGAGAAAGAGAGTCTATATCCAGTGGAAGAAGGGAGAGGCCGCTTGGAGAGAGTACAAGGAATTTGCTAGCATATGCAGAGAGAAAATCAGAAAGGCTACAGTCAAACATGAGCTCAACCTGGCCACTATGGTAAATGGTAACAAAAAATGTTTTTCCAGATATATTAACAGGATGAGGAGGGCCAAGGAGAATCTCCATCCTTTATTGGTCTCAGGGAGGAACATGACTACTGAGGATAAGGAAAAGGCTGAGGTTCTTAATGCCTTCTTTACATATGTCTTTCCTAGTCAGACCACTTATCCTTGGGGTACTCAGCCTCCCAAGATGGAAGTCCGGGTTGGGGAGCAGAAGAAACCTCTCACAGTTCCGGTGGGAACAGTTGGAGACCTGCAGCTCCACCCGGACTGTCACAAGCCCATGGGGCCAGATGGGATCCACCCGAGGGTGCTGAGGGAGCCAGTGGATGTGGTTGCTGAGCCGCTTTCCAGCATCTCTCAGTAGTCATGGTCATCCGCAGAAGTCCCAGATGACTTGAGGCTTGCTAATGTGATGCCCATCTCTAAGAAGGGTCGTAAGGAGGCCCTGGGAACTACAGGCCTGTCAGCCTGACCTCGGTGCTAGGAAAGGTGATGGAACAGGTCATCTTGAAGACAATCACACAGCATGTGCAAAACAACCGGAGAATCAGGCCCAGTCAGCATGGGATCATGAAAGTCAAGTCCTGCCTGAACAACCTCACCTCCTTTTATGACCGGGTGACCTGCCTAGCGGATGAGGGAAAGGCTGTTGACATAGTCTACCTAGATTTCAGCAAAGCCTTTGATATGGTTTCCCACAGTATTCTAGTGGAGAAGCTGGCAGCCCATGGCTTGGACAGGTACACTCTTTGCTGGGTTAAAAACTGGCTTGACGTCTGGGCCCAGCGAGTGGTGGTGAATGGAGTGAGGTCCAGCTGGAGGCTGGTCACCTGTGGTGTTCCCCAGGGGTCCGTGTTGGGGCCCATCCTCTTTAATATCTTTATTGATGATTTGGATGAGGGAATTGAGTGCTCCCTCAGTAAGTTTGCAGATGACAACACCAAGTTGGGGGAAAGCGTCGACCTGCCGAGGGGTAGGAAGGCCCTGCAGAGGGACCTGGACAGGTTGGATGGATGGGCAGAGGCCAGTGGGATGAGGTTCAGCACAGCTAAGCGCCAGGTCCTGCACTTCAGCCAACAAGGCTATGCAACACTACAGGCTTGGGACAGAGTGGCTGGAAAGCTGTGCAGAGGAAAAGGATCTGTGGGTGTTGATCGACGCTCACCTGAACATGAGCCGGCAGTGTGCCCAGGTGGCCAAGAAGGCCAACGGCATCCTGGCTTGTATGAGGAATAGTGTAGCCTATAGTGTAGGTGATCGTCCCCCTGTACTCTGCTCTGGTGAGGCATCACTTCAAGTACTGTGTTCAGCTTTGGACCTCTCAGGTACAAGAAAGACATCGAGGCCCTGGAGCATGTCCAGAGTAGGGCTACGAAGCTGGTGAAGGGTCTGGAACACAAGTCCTATGAGCTGCGGCTGAGGGAACTGGGGTTGTTTAATCTGGAGAAGAGGAGGCTCAGGGGAGACCTCATTGCTCTCTATAGCTGCCTGAAAGGAAGGTGTGGGGAGCTGGGGGTCAGCCTCTTCTCACAGATAACTAGTAATAGGACTAGAGGGAATGGCCAGGGGAGTTTCAGGATGGAAATTAGGAGATATTTCTACTCCTGTAGAGTAGTTAGGTGTTGGGATGGGTTGCCCGGGGAGGTGGAGGAGTCATTGTATGTGGGTGTGTTTAAGGAAAGGCTGGACCTGGAAGTTAGGGGCACGGTTTAGTGGGTGATATCGGTGGTAGGGTGATGGTTGGACCAGATGATCTTGGAGGTCTTTTCCAAGCTTAATGATTTTATGATCTTTGCGGGTTCCCTCAACCTGGGGATATTCCATGATTCTGTTATACAGTAAATTGCCATGCTCAGCAGTAACGTTTACAGCAAGGGTAGAGACAGTGACACCAACTGTATTGTTACAAATACTGAGACATTTTCTACAGATTTCTTGGCTTTATTTGCTTTGTCTAAAAGCCTTGGACTGCTGTGAGCCTTCCCGGTCCCCCCCCCCCGGTTGACGGCATGTGTCCCACCTGCCATCTCAGCCTCAGCTTCACCAGCTCCTGGGGCACAGTTGGGAAAGAGTGGTGAGTGCCCTCCTTGCTCGCCCTCCCTGCGCGCACAGTTGTAGACGCATAGAATCTTCCAGGTTGGAAAAGACCCACAAGATCATCAGGTCCAACCATCAGCCTGACCTAGAGAGTCCCATCACCAGACTGTGTCCCTTAGGGTCACAACCACCTGTCTCTTAAATACCTCCAGGGATGAGGATTCCACCACTTCCCTGGGCAGCCCGTTCCAAGGCTTGAGAACCCTCTCCATGAAGAAATTCTTCCTAACAGGCAAGCCTGGTGCAACTTGAGCTGCACCCTACGCATTGCACGCTGGCTCAGCTTTGGCCATCAGCGGGTCCCTTTTGGGGGAGCCAGCTGTGTCCCACTTCTGACAGAAGCTGTCCCTGCCGCTCCCCTTCATGACCTTGCCATGTCAACCCGATACACTTCCCTGCTCAGTATTGCTCTGCCCAGTGCTGGTTACAGAGGGTATTATTTGTTTATTTTTTTGGAGGGGTAAACTCTTTACCAGGGAGGGTAGGGATAGGAGAAGGGGTGACGGTTCTAAACTAAAAGAGGGTAGATTTAGATTAGACTTGAGGAAGAAATTCTTTGCTCAGAGGGTGGTGAAGCACTGCCATGGGTTGCTCAGAGAAGCTGTGGATTCCCCTTCCCTGGAAGCGGACAAGACCAGGTTGGATGGAGCTTTGGGCCTCCTGACATAGTGGAAACCGTTCATGCCCATGGCGGGGCATGGTGGGAGGGGCAGTGTGACTGGATGGTCGTGAGGGTCCCTTCCAACCCAAACCATTCTGAGATTCTATGGTTCCAAGGTGGTGTCCAGCAGGACCCCAGATCCTTCCCAGCAAAGCACTTATCCCCAGCTGGAGAGCTCCCAGCAAGTGCTGCTTCCTGGGGTCGTTCCTGCTCAGGTGCAGGACTTTGCCCTTCACCTCGTTGAACTTCTTGGGGTTCCTGCCTTGGCCGGACACAGCGTAGCTGCAGACGTGCAGGCCTGGAAATGGGTAGCATGTGTTTTTGGGGAAGCAACTCAACAGTGCCTTGTACGTGGGGAAAAAACACGCCAGCACCAACACCCCAGCTGGCCCTGCAAAGGGCTGCATCGACGTACCCTTCTCCCACCTGTCTGAACCCATCGGCCTTCGGGTCCAGCGGACACACGAGGAAGCGGCGGGAGTATCAGGAGGAAAAGGGGGAGAAAGCAGCGAGGGTAGGGACAGAGACACCAAGTGTGTCGTTACAGATACTCAGACATTTTCTGCAGTTTTCATGGCTTTATTTGCTTTGTCTAAAAGCCTTAGACTGCTGTGAGCCTTCCTGTTCCCCCCGGTTGCTGGCGTGTGCCCCATCTGCTGGCCCAGCCCCAGCTTGGCCAGCTCCTGGGGCACTGTCCTAGCGTCGCCGGCGGGGTGGCCTCTTTGCGGGTGGGGCAGAGTCGTGGGAAGTGGGGGCCCTCCTCTTCGCAGCTCGCTGGGGCCCCCTGCGTCTTTGGTCCCCGCCCTGGCCGGCAGTGGAGGGACCAGCCACAGCCTCCTGTGGTTCCTCCGGTGGCACTTGTTGATCTCTAGGCTCAGGAACCGGCACGGATGGAAGGCGGCTCGGTCCCCCACGGAAGGCAGCATTTGAGGTCCCAGGGAGCTCCTCTGCGTTGGTTCCCTCGGAGCTCTCTGGGCCAGCTGATGGTGTCCCCAGAGATGTGGCAGTGTGGCTGGGGAGTGCTGCAGGGCTGCCTTCCTGTCCTCCGGCAGCACGGGAGGCCCCCAGGCCCAGGATGTTTCGGGCCTCCCCGCTGCACCGCTGCACGGCAGTGACAATGAGCCGCTGCACGAAGCCGGCCGTCTGCCTTCCCAGGGAGGTCCTCAGGAGCAGGGTGAGGGCCCCCTCGTCCAGGCCAAAGAAGCGCAGGCCTGAGATGACGTTGCGCTGCGCTTCTGAGGCTGCCCTGCCGTCATCCCCGAGGAGCTGCCCCAGCTCGTGGCGCAGCCAGGGCAGCAGGGGCTGGAGCACAGCAGGGTACAGCCGGAACAGGGACGCCCAGGCGACGGGGTGGAGGCCGCCCACAGCGGCTGTGGGCACTGGTCCTGCAGCCTCTGGTCGGGAGGCTGGGTGGGCAGGAGCTCCGTCTGCCTGCTGGGCGGTGACCGGTGCCTCCGCAGGTGGTGGGATGACGAGCTCCTTGAAGCTGTTGTCCGCCCGCACCGAGTGCACGATGGAGCTCACCCTCCTCTTGCAGAGGGGGCACTCGGGCTTGCTCTCAGCCCACCGCTGGATGCATTTAAAGCAGAAGCAGTGGAGGCATGGCACCACATAGCTGGGGTTCACCCAGCTGTCCAGACAGATGGGACAGCGGGTGTCCAGCGCCGTGGCCATGCTGTCCACCTGCTGAGGTGAGCTGGGGAGAACTGGCGATGACGAGCCGCTCCCTCTCACCGCCGCTGCAGCAGCAGGTGTCACGCTGCAAAAGGCAGAGAAGAGGCCATGGTCATCGGCTGAGCCGGGGGCGGCTGGAAGAGTTGTGCAGGCCGCTCAAGGAGGAAACCCTTCCAGCTGCCCAGGGAGAGATGTCTCCGCAGCACTCACCTCTGCTGCTGCGAGCGCTCCTCCTGGGTCTCCTGACGGCCCGAACGAGGCAGAGCCGCAGAAGGATCTCTGATGGCTCTGGGAAGGGCACTGAGAGCTGCTGCAGCAACTCCCAGAGCACGACACCAGCACCAAGGCCAACCTTGCTCCTCACTCCAGACCTCGCGTAAACGCTCAGCCGGAGTGCGGGCACTAGCCGGCGGGGTGGGACTCTGCGCCCGCATATGAGCAGTGAGGGCCACGCAGTCACAATCCGTTGCTCCAGGCTCTCACAGTGCATCGCTCGGAGCCATCACAATGGGCCGTCCTGCCCCGCAGCGCTCGCTCTGGCAGCGCTCTGGCCCCAGCACATGCGTCTGTGTCTAGCACAATGTCACTTACCCCTCTGACCCACAAAGTGTTTGTCTTCTTCTCGGCATCGGTGTTATCCACCAGTCACTGGAGCCTTGGCCATGTCTTCCCAGTGCACCATCAGATCACCCTGGCCATGGCAGACACCTCCAGGCCCATGAAGCAAGAGCGTCCATTCCATAAAACCTCGTGCCTGCCTTTGAGGCTGCACGACACAGTCCTCACACCGCTCTTCCTACACTGCAGCACAGCTGGCCAGCCCTCGGGTTGCCCTGGTTCTCCCCACAGCAGGCTAATGGCAGCCCTTGGCTTGCCCTCAGGGATCTCCTTGATTTTGACCCTCTCTGGAGGGAGCAGGGCGTTCCCCTCTGCTTAGCACCCATCAGGCCTCATCCGGGCATCGTGTCCTCTTTGGGGTCCCGGGCGGGAGAGACGTCGACAAGCTGGAGGAGTTCAGGGGAGAGCACTGATGCGGTGGGGCTGGAGCACTCGCCCCGTGAGGGGGATGTGGGGCCGGGACTGGTTCAGCATGGACCAGAGTAGGCTTAGGGGCACAGCGTGGAGCCTGTGGGAATGGGATGACTGCAACGGGGACAAGACCTTCCCAGCAGCACGTGGCAGGAGGAGCGGAGGCAGATCTGGGCCTGGAGAAGTCCAGGCTGGTGATAGGGAAAAACAGAGAAGTCCTCTCAGGGTTATGAAGAACACTCAAGAAGTCCTGTCAGGCTTAGGAGTGGATTTTCTAGCAAGGTGGCATCACCCCTGAGCATGGAGGTTTTCGAGACCTGAGTGGAGCCAGCCCAGAGCACAAGGGTCACGAGCCTGCAAAGGGACACGCGCGGAAGTCCAGGGAGGGAAAGCGTCGCCAGCGTGAAATGGAGACGGGGTTTCCAAATGAGCTCATTGCAGCCAAGTCAAGACACAGAGGCCCTACAGACGCAGAAGGCCCAGCCCCGTTGGGCTCTCTCTCCTCAGGGCCCAGAGCCCCTGGGAGAGCACACGTCCCCTCTCTGTGGAGCTCAGAGCAGGGCTTTCGAGCCCTGTAGGAGCAGAGGGCCAGGTGCCATGGTGCTTGATTTAGGGAAAGAGCAACATAAAAAGCCACGGTACCAGCAGTGGTGGGACATGAGTGAGTGGAAAGAGGTCCAGCAGGAGCAAGACACCCAACTCAGAGGTGCTCAACTCAGCACCAAGAAGCTGATGAGTCAATAGCACCAGGCCCCACAGTGCTCAAGAAAGGGAAAAGGTCTCCTGCAAGGTTAAAGGGCCCAGCTCCTTCTCCTCTGGAGCAAAATGCACCCAGAGAGCTCAGGTTCAGGCCCCACGAGGGACAAATGGTGGCAGAGGCTGTGCAAGAGCAGGCAGAGAAGACCCACAGTGCTCTGCGGAGGACAAAGAGGCTCTGCAAGAGCAGTGGGCAAGGACAGCTGACCCAAATTGGCAAGAGGGATATCCCATACCAAACTGGGATACCAATACAGACGATACCAAATTCGGGTGGAGCTGTTGACTCCATCGGGGGTGCTGAGGCCCTGAAGAGAGACCTAGACAGGTTGGAGAGCTGGGCAATCGCCAACAATCTGAAGTTTAACAAGAACAAGTGCCCGATTCTGCACCTGGGAAGGGGCAGCCCTGGCTATATGTACAGCCTGGGGGATGAGATGCTGGAGATCAGCCCTGCAGAAAGTGGTCGGGAGTTCTGGTCAGCAGCAAGCCAAACATGAGCCAGCAGTGTGCCTTGGCAGCCACGATGGCCATCCGTATCCTGAGGTTTATCAGGCACCTAGCAAGTCAAGGTGTCGTTGGTCGAGTGGGTTTACGTGGCATGGTTTTGGTAGCGGAGGACTGCAATGGTGCCCTCTGTAAGAAGAGTCCAGCAGCTGCCCCATGTTAGATTAGGGCCAGTTGCGGCCAGATCCAAAGGGACCCACCGCTGCCCAGAACCGAGCCAGTAAGCGATGTCTTTTGCGCCTTTCTGAGAGCAGATTTAAGAAAAGGAAAAAGCAAACAAGCAAACAAGCAAAACAAAACAAAACAAAACAAATCTACTGCACAGCAGCAAGTGGTAGAGTGAGGAGTGAGAAGCAGCACTGCAATCCCCCAGGACAGTGCAGCAGGAGGGCGGGAGGTGCTCCAGGCACGCAGCAGCAGTTCCCCTGTGGCCTGTGGAGAGGCCCCTGGTGGAGCAGGCTGTCCCCCTGCAGCCCACGGGTCCCATGGCAGAGCACCTCTCTACACTGCCCCATCTCAATCCTTATGATGATCTGGCACGGAAGAAGACTGGTGTGGCTGAACAGGGCACTTTTGCTGAGTCTCCAGGAGAAAGAGAGTCTATATCCAGTGGAAGAAGGGAGAGGCCGCTTGGAGAGAGTACAAGGAATTTGCTAGCATATGCAGAGAGAAAATCAGAAAGGCTACAGTCAAACATGAGCTCAACCTGGCCACTATGGTAAATGGTAACAAAAAATGTTTTTCCAGATATATTAACAGGATGAGGAGGGCCAAGGAGAATCTCCATCCTTTATTGGTCTCAGGGAGGAACATGACTACTGAGGATAAGGAAAAGGCTGAGGTTCTTAATGCCTTCTTTACATATGTCTTTCCTAGTCAGACCACTTATCCTTGGGGTACTCAGCCTCCCAAGATGGAAGTCCGGGTTGGGGAGCAGAAGAAACCTCTCACAGTTCCGGTGGGAACAGTTGGAGACCTGCAGCTCCACCCGGACTGTCACAAGCCCATGGGGCCAGATGGGATCCACCCGAGGGTGCTGAGGGAGCCAGTGGATGTGGTTGCTGAGCCGCTTTCCAGCATCTCTCAGTAGTCATGGTCATCCGCAGAAGTCCCAGATGACTTGAGGCTTGCTAATGTGATGCCCATCTCTAAGAAGGGTCGTAAGGAGGCCCTGGGAACTACAGGCCTGTCAGCCTGACCTCGGTGCTAGGAAAGGTGATGGAACAGGTCATCTTGAAGACAATCACACAGCATGTGCAAAACAACCGGAGAATCAGGCCCAGTCAGCATGGGATCATGAAAGTCAAGTCCTGCCTGAACAACCTCACCTCCTTTTATGACCGGGTGACCTGCCTAGCGGATGAGGGAAAGGCTGTTGACATAGTCTACCTAGATTTCAGCAAAGCCTTTGATATGGTTTCCCACAGTATTCTAGTGGAGAAGCTGGCAGCCCATGGCTTGGACAGGTACACTCTTTGCTGGGTTAAAAACTGGCTTGACGTCTGGGCCCAGCGAGTGGTGGTGAATGGAGTGAGGTCCAGCTGGAGGCTGGTCACCTGTGGTGTTCCCCAGGGGTCCGTGTTGGGGCCCATCCTCTTTAATATCTTTATTGATGATTTGGATGAGGGAATTGAGTGCTCCCTCAGTAAGTTTGCAGATGACAACCCCAAGTTGGGGGAAAGCGTCGACCTGCCGAGGGGTAGGAAGGCCCTGCAGAGGGACCTGGACAGGTTGGATGGATGGGCAGAGGCCAGTGGGATGAGGTTCAGCACAGCTAAGCGCCAGGTCCTGCACTTCAGCCAACAAGGCTATGCAACACTACAGGCTTGGGACAGAGTGGCTGGAAAGCTGTGCAGAGGAAAAGGATCTGTGGGTGTTGATCGACGCTCACCTGAACATGAGCCGGCAGTGTGCCCAGGTGGCCAAGAAGGCCAACGGCATCCTGGCTTGTATGAGGAATAGTGTAGCCTATAGTGTAGGTGATCGTCCCCCTGTACTCTGCTCTGGTGAGGCATCACTTCAAGTACTGTGTTCAGCTTTGGACCTCTCAGGTACAAGAAAGACATCGAGGCCCTGGAGCATGTCCAGAGTAGGGCTACGAAGCTGGTGAAGGGTCTGGAACACAAGTCCTATGAGCTGCGGCTGAGGGAACTGGGGTTGTTTAATCTGGAGAAGAGGAGGCTCAGGGGAGACCTCATTGCTCTCTATAGCTGCCTGAAAGGAAGGTGTGGGGAGCTGGGGGTCAGCCTCTTCTCACAGATAACTAGTAATAGGACTAGAGGGAATGGCCAGGGGAGTTTCAGGATGGAAATTAGGAGATATTTCTACTCCTGTAGAGTAGTTAGGTGTTGGGATGGGTTGCCCGGGGAGGTGGAGGAGTCATTGTATGTGGGTGTGTTTAAGGAAAGGCTGGACCTGGAAGTTAGGGGCACGGTTTAGTGGGTGATATCGGTGGTAGGGTGATGGTTGGACCAGATGATCTTGGAGGTCTTTTCCAAGCTTAATGATTTTATGATCTTTGCGGGTTCCCTCAACCTGGGGATATTCCATGATTCTGTTATACAGTAAATTGCCATGCTCAGCAGTAACGTTTACAGCAAGGGTAGAGACAGTGACACCAACTGTATTGTTACAAATACTCAGACATTTTCTGCAGTTTTCATGGCTTTATTTGCTTTGTCTAAAAGCCTTAGACTGCTGTGAGCCTTCCTGTTCCCCCCGGTTGCTGGCGTGTGCCCCATCTGCTGGCCCAGCCCCAGCTTGGCCAGCTCCTGGGGCACTGTCCTAGCGTCGCCGGCGGGGTGGCCTCTTTGCGGGTGGGGCAGAGTCGTGGGAAGTGGGGGCCCTCCTCTTCGCAGCTCGCTGGGGCCCCCTGCGTCTTTGGTCCCTGCCCTGGCCGGCAGTGGAGGGACCAGCCACAGCCTCCTGTGGTTCCTCCGGTGGCACTTGTTGATCTCTAGGCTCAGGAACTGGCACGGATGGAAGGCGGCTCGGTCCCCCACGGAAGGCAGCATTTGAGGTCCCAGGGAGCTCCTCTGCGTTGGTTCCCTCGGAGCTCTCTGGGCCAGCTGATGGTGTCCCCAGAGATGTGGCAGTGTGGCTGGGGAGTGCTGCAGGGCTGCCTTCCTGTCCTCCGGCAGCACGGGAGGCCCCCAGGCCCAGGATGTTTCGGGCCTCCCCGCTGCACCGCTGCACGGCAGTGACAATGAGCCGCTGCACGAAGCCGGCCGTCTGCCTTCCCAGGGAGGTCCTCAGGAGCAGGGTGAGGGCCCCCTCGTCCAGGCCAAAGAAGCGCAGGCCTGAGATGACGTTGCGCTGCGCTTCTGAGGCTGCCCTGCCGTCATCCCCGAGGAGCTGCCCCAGCTCGTGGCGCAGCCAGGGCAGCAGGGGCTGGAGCACAGCAGGGTACAGCCGGAACAGGGACGCCCAGGCGACGGGGTGGAGGCCGCCCACAGCGGCTGTGGGCACTGGTCCTGCAGCCTCTGGTCGGGAGGCTGGGTGGGCAGGAGCTCCGTCTGCCTGCTGGGCGGTGACCGGTGCCTCCGCAGGTGGTGGGATGACGAGCTCCTTGAAGCTGTTGTCCGCCCGCACCGAGTGCACGATGGAGCTCACCCTCCTCTTGCAGAGGGGGCACTCGGGCTTGCTCTCAGCCCACCGCTGGATGCATTTAAAGCAGAAGCAGTGGAGGCATGGCACCACATAGCTGGGGTTCACCCAGCTGTCCAGACAGATGGGACAGCGGGTGTCCAGCGCCGTGGCCATGCTGTCCACCTGCTGAGGTGAGCTGGGGAGAACTGGCGATGACGAGCCGCTCCCTCTCACCGCCGCTGCAGCAGCAGGTGTCACGCTGCAAAAGGCAGAGAAGAGGCCATGGTCATCGGCTGAGCCGGGGGCGGCTGGAAGAGTTGTGCAGGCCGCTCAAGGAGGAAACCCTTCCAGCTGCCCAGGGAGAGATGTCTCCGCAGCACTCACCTCTGCTGCTGCGAGCGCTCCTCCTGGGTCTCCTGACGGCCCGAACGAGGCAGAGCCTCAGAAGGATCTCTGATGGCTCTGGGAAGGGCACTGAGAGCTGCTGCAGCAACTCCCAGAGCACGACACCAGCACCAAGGCCAACCTTGCTCCTCACTCCAGACCTCGCGTAAACGCTCAGCCGGAGTGCGGGCACTAGCCGGCGGGGTGGGACTCTGCGCCCGCATATGAGCAGTGAGGGCCACGCAGTCACAATCCGTCGCTCCAGGCTCTCACAGTGCATCGCTCGGAGCCATCACAATGGGCCGTCCTGCCCCGCAGCGCTCGCTCTGGCAGCGCTCTGGCCCCAGCACATGCGTCTGTGTCTAGCACAATGTCACTTACCCCTCTGACCCACAAAGTGTTTGTCTTCTTCTCGGCATCGGTGTTATCCACCAGTCACTGGAGCCTTGGCCATGTCTTCCCAGTGCACCATCAGATCACCCTGGCCATGGCAGACACCTCCAGGCCCATGAAGCAAGAGCGTCCATTCCATAAAACCTCGTGCCTGCCTTTGAGGCTGCACGACACAGTCCTCACACCGCTCTTCCTACACTGCAGCACAGCTGGCCAGCCCTCGGGTTGCCCTGGTTCTCCCCACAGCAGGCTAATGGCAGCCCTTGGCTTGCCCTCAGGGATCTCCTTGATTTTGACCCTCTCTGGAGGGAGCAGGGCGTTCCCCTCTGCTTAGCACCCATCAGGCCTCATCCGGGCATCGTGTCCTCTTTGGGGTCCCGGGCGGGAGAGACGTCGACAAGCTGGAGGAGTTCAGGGGAGAGCACTGATGCGGTGGGGCTGGAGCACTCGCCCCGTGAGGGGGATGTGGGGCCGGGACTGGTTCAGCATGGACCAGAGTAGGCTTAGGGGCACAGCGTGGAGCCTGTGGGAATGGGATGACTGCAACGGGGACAAGACCTTCCCAGCAGCACGTGGCAGGAGGAGCGGAGGCAGATCTGGGCCTGGAGAAGTCCAGGCTGGTGATAGGGAAAAACAGAGAAGTCCTCTCAGGGTTATGAAGAACACTCAAGAAGTCCTGTCAGGCTTAGGAGTGGATTTTCTAGCAAGGTGGCATCACCCCTGAGCATGGAGGTTTTCGAGACCTGAGTGGAGCCAGCCCAGAGCACAAGGGTCACGAGCCTGCAAAGGGACACGCGCGGAAGTCCAGGGAGGGAAAGCGTCGCCAGCGTGAAATGGAGACGGGGTTTCCAAATGAGCTCATTGCAGCCAAGTCAAGACACAGAGGCCCTACAGACGCAGAAGGCCCAGCCCCGTTGGGCTCTCTCTCCTCAGGGCCCAGAGCCCCTGGGAGAGCACACGTCCCCTCTCTGTGGAGCTCAGAGCAGGGCTTTCGAGCCCTGTAGGAGCAGAGGGCCAGGTGCCATGGTGCTTGATTTAGGGAAAGAGCAACATAAAAAGCCACGGTACCAGCAGTGGTGGGACATGAGTGAGTGGAAAGAGGTCCAGCAGGAGCAAGACACCCAACTCAGAGGTGCTCAACTCAGCACCAAGAAGCTGATGAGTCAATAGCACCAGGCCCCACAGTGCTCAAGAAAGGGAAAAGGTCTCCTGCAAGGTTAAAGGGCCCAGCTCCTTCTCCTCTGGAGCAAAATGCACCCAGAGAGCTCAGGTTCAGGCCCCACGAGGGACAAATGGTGGCAGAGGCTGTGCAAGAGCAGGCAGAGAAGACCCACAGTGCTCTGCGGAGGACAAAGAGGCTCTGCAAGAGCAGTGGGCAAGGACAGCTGACCCAAATTGGCAAGAGGGATATCCCATACCAAACTGGGATACCAATACAGACGATACCAAATTGGGTGGAGCTGTTGACTCCATCGGGGGTGCTGAGGCCCTGAAGAGAGACCTAGACAGGTTGGAGAGCTGGGCAATCGCCGACAATCTGAAGTTTAACAAGAACAAGTGCCCGATTCTGCACCTGGGAAGGGGCAGCCCTGGCTATATGTACAGCCTGTGGGATGAGATGCTGGAGATCAGCCCTGCAGAAAGTGGTCGGGAGTTCTGGTCAGCAGCAAGCCAAACATGAGCCAGCAGTGTGCCTTGGCAGCCACGATGGCCATCCGTATCCTGAGGTTTATCAGGCACCTAGCAAGTCAAGGTGTCGTTGGTCGAGTGGGTTTACGTGGCATGGTTTTGGTAGCGGAGGACTGCAATGGTGCCCTCTGTAAGAAGAGTCCAGCAGCTGCCCCATGTTAGATTAGGGCCAGTTGCGGCCAGATCCAAAGGGACCCACCGCTGCCCAGAACCGAGCCAGTAAGCGATGTCTTTTGCGCCTTTCTGAGAGCAGATTTAAGAAAAGGAAAAAGCAAACAAGCAAACAAGCAAAACAAAACAAAACAAAACAAATCTACTGCACAGCAGCAAGTGGTAGAGTGAGGAGTGAGAAGCAGCACTGCAATCCCCCAGGACAGTGCAGCAGGAGGGCGGGAGGTGCTCCAGGCACGCAGCAGCAGTTCCCCTGTGGCCTGTGGAGAGGCCCCTGGTGGAGCAGGCTGTCCCCCTGCAGCCCACGGGTCCCATGGCAGAGCACCTCTCTACACTGCCCCATCTCAATCCTTATGATGATCTGGCACGGAAGAAGACTGGTGTGGCTGAACAGGGCACTTTTGCTGAGTCTCCAGGAGAAAGAGAGTCTATATCCAGTGGAAGAAGGGAGAGGCCGCTTGGAGAGAGTACAAGGAATTTGCTAGCATATGCAGAGAGAAAATCAGAAAGGCTACAGTCAAACATGAGCTCAACCTGGCCACTATGGTAAATGGTAACAAAAAATGTTTTTCCAGATATATTAACAGGATGAGGAGGGCCAAGGAGAATCTCCATCCTTTATTGGTCTCAGGGAGGAACATGACTACTGAGGATAAGGAAAAGGCTGAGGTTCTTAATGCCTTCTTTACATATGTCTTTCCTAGTCAGACCACTTATCCTTGGGGTACTCAGCCTCCCAAGATGGAAGTCCGGGTTGGGGAGCAGAAGAAACCTCTCACAGTTCCGGTGGGAACAGTTGGAGACCTGCAGCTCCACCCGGACTGTCACAAGCCCATGGGGACAGATGGGATCCACCCGAGGGTGCTGAGGGAGCCAGTGGATGTGGTTGCTGAGCCGCTTTCCAGCATCTCTCAGTAGTCATGGTCATCCGCAGAAGTCCCAGATGACTTGAGGCTTGCTAATGTGATGCCCATCTCTAAGAAGGGTCGTAAGGAGGCCCTGGGAACTACAGGCCTGTCAGCCTGACCTCGGTGCTAGGAAAGGTGATGGAACAGGTCATCTTGAAGACAATCACACAGCATGTGCAAAACAACCGGAGAATCAGGCCCAGTCAGCATGGGATCATGAAAGTCAAGTCCTGCCTGAACAACCTCACCTCCTTTTATGACCGGGTGACCTGCCTAGCGGATGAGGGAAAGGCTGTTGACATAGTCTACCTAGATTTCAGCAAAGCCTTTGATATGGTTTCCCACAGTATTCTAGTGGAGAAGCTGGCAGCCCATGGCTTGGACAGGTACACTCTTTGCTGGGTTAAAAACTGGCTTGACGTCTGGGCCCAGCGAGTGGTGGTGAATGGAGTGAGGTCCAGCTGGAGGCTGGTCACCTGTGGTGTTCCCCAGGGGTCCGTGTTGGGGCCCATCCTCTTTAATATCTTTATTGATGATTTGGATGAGGGAATTGAGTGCTCCCTCAGTAAGTTTGCAGATGACAACCCCAAGTTGGGGGAAAGCGTCGACCTGCCGAGGGGTAGGAAGGCCCTGCAGAGGGACCTGGACAGGTTGGATGGATGGGCAGAGGCCAGTGGGATGAGGTTCAGCACAGCTAAGCGCCAGGTCCTGCACTTCAGCCAACAAGGCTATGCAACACTACAGGCTTGGGACAGAGTGGCTGGAAAGCTGTGCAGAGGAAAAGGATCTGTGGGTGTTGATCGACGCTCACCTGAACATGAGCCGGCAGTGTGCCCAGGTGGCCAAGAAGGCCAACGGCATCCTGGCTTGTATGAGGAATAGTGTAGCCTATAGTGTAGGTGATCGTCCCCCTGTACTCTGCTCTGGTGAGGCATCACTTCAAGTACTGTGTTCAGCTTTGGACCTCTCAGGTACAAGAAAGACATCGAGGCCCTGGAGCATGTCCAGAGTAGGGCTACGAAGCTGGTGAAGGGTCTGGAACACAAGTCCTATGAGCTGCGGCTGAGGGAACTGGGGTTGTTTAATCTGGAGAAGAGGAGGCTCAGGGGAGACCTCATTGCTCTCTATAGCTGCCTGAAAGGAAGGTGTGGGGAGCTGGGGGTCAGCCTCTTCTCACAGATAACTAGTAATAGGACTAGAGGGAATGGCCAGGGGAGTTTCAGGATGGAAATTAGGAGATATTTCTACTCCTGTAGAGTAGTTAGGTGTTGGGATGGGTTGCCCGGGGAGGTGGAGGAGTCATTGTATGTGGGTGTGTTTAAGGAAAGGCTGGACCTGGAAGTTAGGGGCACGGTTTAGTGGGTGATATCGGTGGTAGGGTGATGGTTGGACCAGATGATCTTGGAGGTCTTTTCCAAGCTTAATGATTTTATGATCTTTGCGGGTTCCCTCAACCTGGGGATATTCCATGATTCTGTTATACAGTAAATTGCCATGCTCAGCAGTAACGTTTACAGCAAGGGTAGAGACAGTGACACCAACTGTATTGTTACAAATACTCAGACATTTTCTGCAGTTTTCATGGCTTTATTTGCTTTGTCTAAAAGCCTTAGACTGCTGTGAGCCTTCCTGTTCCCCCCGGTTGCTGGCGTGTGCCCCATCTGCTGGCCCAGCCCCAGCTTGGCCAGCTCCTGGGGCACTGTCCTAGCGTCGCCGGCGGGGTGGCCTCTTTGCGGGTGGGGCAGAGTCGTGGGAAGTGGGGGCCCTCCTCTTCGCAGCTCGCTGGGGCCCCCTGCGTCTTTGGTCCCCGCCCTGGCCGGCAGTGGAGGGACCAGCCACAGCCTCCTGTGGTTCCTCCGGTGGCACTTGTTGATCTCTAGGCTCAGGAACCGGCACGGATGGAAGGCGGCTCAGTCCCCCACGGAAGGCAGCATTTGAGGTCCCAGGGAGCTCCTCTGCGTTGGTTCCCTCGGAGCTCTCTGGGCCAGCTGATGGTGTCCCCAGAGATGTGGCAGTGTGGCTGGGGAGTGCTGCAGGGCTGCCTTCCTGTCCTCCGGCAGCACGGGAGGCCCCCAGGCCCAGGATGTTTCGGGCCTCCCCGCTGCACCGCTGCACGGCAGTGACAATGAGCCGCTGCACGAAGCCGGCCGTCTGCCTTCCCAGGGAGGTCCTCAGGAGCAGGGTGAGGGCCCCCTCGTCCAGGCCAAAGAAGCGCAGGCCTGAGATGACGTTGCGCTGCGCTTCTGAGGCTGCCCTGCCGTCATCCCCGAGGAGCTGCCCCAGCTCGTGGCGCAGCCAGGGCAGCAGGGGCTGGAGCACAGCAGGGTACAGCCGGAACAGGGACGCCCAGGCGACGGGGTGGAGGCCGCCCACAGCGGCTGTGGGCACTGGTCCTGCAGCCTCTGGTCGGGAGGCTGGGTGGGCAGGAGCTCCGTCTGCCTGCTGGGCGGTGACCGGTGCCTCCGCAGGTGGTGGGATGACGAGCTCCTTGAAGCTGTTGTCCGCCCGCACTGAGTGCACGATGGAGCTCACCCTCCTCTTGCAGAGGGGGCACTCGGGCTTGCTCTCAGCCCACCGCTGGATGCATTTAAAGCAGAAGCAGTGGAGGCATGGCACCACATAGCTGGGGTTCACCCAGCTGTCCAGACAGATGGGACAGCGGGTGTCCAGCGCCGTGGCCATGCTGTCCACCTGCTGAGGTGAGCTGGGGAGAACTGGCGATGACGAGCCGCTCCCTCTCACCGCCGCTGCAGCAGCAGGTGTCACGCTGCAAAAGGCAGAGAAGAGGCCATGGTCATCGGCTGAGCCGGGGGCGGCTGGAAGAGTTGTGCAGGCCGCTCAAGGAGGAAACCCTTCCAGCTGCCCAGGGAGAGATGTCTCCGCAGCACTCACCTCTGCTGCTGCGAGCGCTCCTCCTGGGTCTCCTGACGGCCCGAACGAGGCAGAGCCGCAGAAGGATCTCTGATGGCTCTGGGAAGGGCACTGAGAGCTGCTGCAGCAACTCCCAGAGCACGACACCAGCACCAAGGCCAACCTTGCTCCTCACTCCAGACCTCGCGTAAACGCTCAGCCGGAGTGCGGGCACTAGCCGGCGGGGTGGGACTCTGCGCCCGCATATGAGCAGTGAGGGCCACGCAGTCACAATCCGTCGCCCCAGGCTCTCACAGTGCATCGCTCGGAGCCATCACAATGGGCCGTCCTGCCCCGCAGCGCTCGCTCTGGCAGCGCTCTGGCCCCAGCACATGCGTCTGTGTCTAGCACAATGTCACTTACCCCTCTGACCCACAAAGTGTTTGTCTTCTTCTCGGCATCGGTGTTATCCACCAGTCACTGGAGCCTTGGCCATGTCTTCCCAGTGCACCATCAGATCACCCTGGCCATGGCAGACACCTCCAGGCCCATGAAGCAAGAGCGTCCATTCCATAAAACCTCGTGCCTGCCTTTGAGGCTGCACGACACAGTCCTCACACCGCTCTTCCTACACTGCAGCACAGCTGGCCAGCCCTCGGGTTGCCCTGGTTCTCCCCACAGCAGGCTAATGGCAGCCCTCGGCTTGCCCTCAGGGATCTCCTTGATTTTGACCCTCTCTGGAGGGAGCAGGGCGTTCCCCTCTGCTTAGCACCCATCAGGCCTCATCCGGGCATCGTGTCCTCTTTGGGGTCCCGGGCGGGAGAGACGTCGACAAGCTGGAGGAGTTCAGGGGAGAGCACTGATGCGGTGGGGCTGGAGCACTCGCCCCGTGAGGGGGATGTGGGGCCGGGACTGGTTCAGCATGGACCAGAGTAGGCTTAGGGGCACAGCGTGGAGCCTGTGGGAATGGGATGACTGCAACGGGGACAAGACCTTCCCAGCAGCACGTGGCAGGAGGAGCGGAGGCAGATCTGGGCCTGGAGAAGTCCAGGCTGGTGATAGGGAAAAACAGAGAAGTCCTCTCAGGGTTATGAAGAACACTCAAGAAGTCCTGTCAGGCTTAGGAGTGGATTTTCTAGCAAGGTGGCATCACCCCTGAGCATGGAGGTTTTCGAGACCTGAGTGGAGCCAGCCCAGAGCACAAGGGTCACGAGCCTGCAAAGGGACACGCGCGGAAGTCCAGGGAGGGAAAGCGTCGCCAGCGTGAAATGGAGACGGGGTTTCCAAATGAGCTCATTGCAGCCAAGTCAAGACACAGAGGCCCTACAGACGCAGAAGGCCCAGCCCCGTTGGGCTCTCTCTCCTCAGGGCCCAGAGCCCCTGGGAGAGCACACGTCCCCTCTCTGTGGAGCTCAGAGCAGGGCTTTCGAGCCCTGTAGGAGCAGAGGGCCAGGTGCCATGGTGCTTGATTTAGGGAAAGAGCAACATAAAAAGCCACGGTACCAGCAGTGGTGGGACATGAGTGAGTGGAAAGAGGTCCAGCAGGAGCAAGACACCCAACTCAGAGGTGCTCAACTCAGCACCAAGAAGCTGATGAGTCAATAGCACCAGGCCCCACAGTGCTCAAGAAAGGGAAAAGGTCTCCTGCAAGGTTAAAGGGCCCAGCTCCTTCTCCTCTGGAGCAAAATGCACCCAGAGAGCTCAGGTTCAGGCCCCACGAGGGACAAATGGTGGCAGAGGCTGTGCAAGAGCAGGCAGAGAAGACCCACAGTGCTCTGCGGAGGACAAAGAGGCTCTGCAAGAGCAGTGGGCAAGGACAGCTGACCCAAATTGGCAAGAGGGATATCCCATACCAAACTGGGATACCAATACAGACGATACCAAATTGGGTGGAGCTGTTGACTCCATCGGGGGTGCTGAGGCCCTGAAGAGAGACCTAGACAGGTTGGAGAGCTGGGCAATCGCCGACAATCTGAAGTTTAACAAGAACAAGTGCCCGATTCTGCACCTGGGAAGGGGCAGCCCTGGCTATATGTACAGCCTGTGGGATGAGATGCTGGAGATCAGCCCTGCAGAAAGTGGTCGGGAGTTCTGGTCAGCAGCAAGCCAAACATGAGCCAGCAGTGTGCCTTGGCAGCCACGATGGCCATCCGTATCCTGAGGTTTATCAGGCACCTAGCAAGTCAAGGTGTCGTTGGTCGAGTGGGTTTACGTGGCATGGTTTTGGTAGCGGAGGACTGCAATGGTGCCCTCTGTAAGAAGAGTCCAGCAGCTGCCCCATGTTAGATTAGGGCCAGTTGCGGCCAGATCCAAAGGGACCCACCGCTGCCCAGAACCGAGCCAGTAAGCGATGTCTTTTGCGCCTTTCTGAGAGCAGATTTAAGAAAAGGAAAAAGCAAACAAGCAAACAAGCAAAACAAAACAAAACAAAACAAATCTACTGCACAGCAGCAAGTGGTAGAGTGAGGAGTGAGAAGCAGCACTGCAATCCCCCAGGACAGTGCAGCAGGAGGGCGGGAGGTGCTCCAGGCACGCAGCAGCAGTTCCCCTGTGGCCTGTGGAGAGGCCCCTGGTGGAGCAGGCTGTCCCCCTGCAGCCCACGGGTCCCATGGCAGAGCACCTCTCTACACTGCCCCATCTCAATCCTTATGATGATCTGGCACAGAAGAAGACTGGTGTGGCTGAACAGGGCACTTTTGCTGAGTCTCCAGGAGAAAGAGAGTCTATATCCAGTGGAAGAAGGGAGAGGCCGCTTGGAGAGAGTACAAGGAATTTGCTAGCATATGCAGAGAGAAAATCAGAAAGGCTACAGTCAAACATGAGCTCAACCTGGCCACTATGGTAAATGGTAACAAAAAATGTTTTTCCAGATATATTAACAGGATGAGGAGGGCCAAGGAGAATCTCCATCCTTTATTGGTCTCAGGGAGGAACATGACTACTGAGGATAAGGAAAAGGCTGAGGTTCTTAATGCCTTCTTTACATATGTCTTTCCTAGTCAGACCACTTATCCTTGGGGTACTCAGCCTCCCAAGATGGAAGTCCGGGTTGGGGAGCAGAAGAAACCTCTCACAGTTCCGGTGGGAACAGTTGGAGACCTGCAGCTCCACCCGGACTGTCACAAGCCCATGGGGCCAGATGGGATCCACCCGAGGGTGCTGAGGGAGCCAGTGGATGTGGTTGCTGAGCCGCTTTCCAGCATCTCTCAGTAGTCATGGTCATCCGCAGAAGTCCCAGATGACTTGAGGCTTGCTAATGTGATGCCCATCTCTAAGAAGGGTCGTAAGGAGGCCCTGGGAACTACAGGCCTGTCAGCCTGACCTCGGTGCTAGGAAAGGTGATGGAACAGGTCATCTTGAAGACAATCACACAGCATGTGCAAAACAACCGGAGAATCAGGCCCAGTCAGCATGGGATCATGAAAGTCAAGTCCTGCCTGAACAACCTCACCTCCTTTTATGACCGGGTGACCTGCCTAGCGGATGAGGGAAAGGCTGTTGACATAGTCTACCTAGATTTCAGCAAAGCCTTTGATATGGTTTCCCACAGTATTCTAGTGGAGAAGCTGGCAGCCCATGGCTTGGACAGGTACACTCTTTGCTGGGTTAAAAACTGGCTTGACGTCTGGGCCCAGCGAGTGGTGGTGAATGGAGTGAGGTCCAGCTGGAGGCTGGTCACCTGTGGTGTTCCCCAGGGGTCCGTGTTGGGGCCCATCCTCTTTAATATCTTTATTGATGATTTGGATGAGGGAATTGAGTGCTCCCTCAGTAAGTTTGCAGATGACAACACCAAGTTGGGGGAAAGCGTCGACCTGCCGAGGGGTAGGAAGGCCCTGCAGAGGGACCTGGACAGGTTGGATGGATGGGCAGAGGCCAGTGGGATGAGGTTCAGCACAGCTAAGCGCCAGGTCCTGCACTTCAGCCAACAAGGCTATGCAACACTACAGGCTTGGGACAGAGTGGCTGGAAAGCTGTGCAGAGGAAAAGGATCTGTGGGTGTTGATCGACGCTCACCTGAACATGAGCCGGCAGTGTGCCCAGGTGGCCAAGAAGGCCAACGGCATCCTGGCTTGTATGAGGAATAGTGTAGCCTATAGTGTAGGTGATCGTCCCCCTGTACTCTGCTCTGGTGAGGCATCACTTCAAGTACTGTGTTCAGCTTTGGACCTCTCAGGTACAAGAAAGACATCGAGGCCCTGGAGCATGTCCAGAGTAGGGCTACGAAGCTGGTGAAGGGTCTGGAACACAAGTCCTATGAGCTGCGGCTGAGGGAACTGGGGTTGTTTAATCTGGAGAAGAGGAGGCTCAGGGGAGACCTCATTGCTCTCTATAGCTGCCTGAAAGGAAGGTGTGGGGAGCTGGGGGTCAGCCTCTTCTCACAGATAACTAGTAATAGGACTAGAGGGAATGGCCAGGGGAGTTTCAGGATGGAAATTAGGAGATATTTCTACTCCTGTAGAGTAGTTAGGTGTTGGGATGGGTTGCCCGGGGAGGTGGAGGAGTCATTGTATGTGGGTGTGTTTAAGGAAAGGCTGGACCTGGAAGTTAGGGGCACGGTTTAGTGGGTGATATCGGTGGTAGGGTGATGGTTGGACCAGATGATCTTGGAGGTCTTTTCCAAGCTTAATGATTTTATGATCTTTGCGGGTTCCCTCAACCTGGGGATATTCCATGATTCTGTTATACAGTAAATTGCCATGCTCAGCAGTAACGTTTACAGCAAGGGTAGAGACAGTGACACCAACTGTATTGTTACAAATACTGAGACATTTTCTACAGATTTCTTGGCTTTATTTGCTTTGTCTAAAAGCCTTGGACTGCTGTGAGCCTCCCGGTCCCCCCCCCCCGGTTGACGGCATGTGTCCCACCTGCCATCTCAGCCTCAGCTTCACCAGCTCCTGGGGCACAGTTGGAAAAGAGTGGTGAGTGCCCTCCTTGCTCGCCCTCCCTGCGCGCACAGTTGTAGAAGCATAGAATCTTCCAGGTTGGAAAAGACCCACAAGATCATCAGGTCCAACCATCAGCCTGACCTAGAGAGTCCCATCACCAGACTGTGTCCCTTAGGGTCACAACCACCTGTCTCTTAAATACCTCCAGGGATGAGGATTCCACCACTTCCCTGGGCAGCCCGTTCCAAGGCTTGAGAACCCTCTCCATGAAGAAATTCTTCCTAACAGGCAAGCCTGGTGCAACTTGAGCTGCACCCTACGCATTGCACGCTGGCTCAGCTTTGGCCATCAGCGGGTCCCTTTTGGGGGAGCCAGCTGTGTCCCACTTCTGACAGAAGCTGTCCCTGCCGCTCCCCTTCATGACCTTGCCATGTCAACCCGATACACTTCCCTGCTCAGTATTGCTCTGCCCAGTGCTGGTTACAGAGGGTATTATTTGTTTATTTTTTTGGAGGGGTAAACTCTTTACCAGGGAGGGTAGGGATAGGAGAAGGGGTGACGGTTCTAAACTAAAAGAGGGTAGATTTAGATTAGACTTGAGGAAGAAATTCTTTGCTCAGAGGGTGGTGAAGCACTGCCATGGGTTGCTCAGAGAAGCTGTGGATTCCCCTTCCCTGGAAGTGGACAAGACCAGGTTGGATGGAGCTTTGGGCCTCCTGACATAGTGGAAACCGTTCATGCCCATGGCGGGGCATGGTGGGAGGGGCACTGTGACTGGATGGTCGTGAGGGTCCCTTCCAACCCAAACCATTCTGAGATTCTATGGTTCCAAGGTGGTGTCCAGCAGGACCCCAGATCCTTCCCAGCAAAGCACTTATCCCCAGCTGGAGAGCTCCCAGCAAGTGCTGCTTCCTGGGGTCGTTCCTGCTCAGGTGCAGGACTTTGCCCTTCACCTCGTTGAACTTCTTGGGGTTCCTGCCTTGGCCGGACACAGCGTAGCTGCAGACGTGCAGGCCTGGAAATGGGTAGCATGTGTTTTTGGGGAAGCAACTCAACAGTGCCTTGTACGTGGGGAAAAAACACGCCAGCACCAACACCCCAGCTGGCCCTGCAAAGGGCTGCATCGACGTACCCTTCTCCCACCTGTCTGAACCCATCGGCCTTCGGGTCCAGCGGACACACGAGGAAGCGGCGGGAGTATCAGGAGGAAAAGGGGGAGAAAGCAGCGAGGGTAGGGACAGAGACACCAAGTGTGTCGTTACAGATACTCAGACATTTTCTGCAGTTTTCATGGCTTTATTTGCTTTGTCTAAAAGCCTTAGACTGCTGTGAGCCTTCCTGTTCCCCCCGGTTGCTGGCGTGTGCCCCATCTGCTGGCCCAGCCCCAGCTTGGCCAGCTCCTGGGGCACTGTCCTAGCGTCGCCGGCGGGGTGGCCTCTTTGCGGGTGGGGCAGAGTCGTGGGAAGTGGGGGCCCTCCTCTTCGCAGCTCGCTGGGGCCCCCTGCGTCTTTGGTCCCCGCCCTGGCCGGCAGTGGAGGGACCAGCCACAGCCTCCTGTGGTTCCTCCGGTGGCACTTGTTGATCTCTAGGCTCAGGAACCGGCACGGATGGAAGGCGGCTCGGTCCCCCACGGAAGGCAGCATTTGAGGTCCCAGGGAGCTCCTCTGCGTTGGTTCCCTCGGAGCTCTCTGGGCCAGCTGATGGTGTCCCCAGAGATGTGGCAGTGTGGCTGGGGAGTGCTGCAGGGCTGCCTTCCTGTCCTCCGGCAGCACGGGAGGCCCCCAGGCCCAGGATGTTTCGGGCCTCCCCGCTGCACCGCTGCACGGCAGTGACAATGAGCCGCTGCACGAAGCCGGCCGTCTGCCTTCCCAGGGAGGTCCTCAGGAGCAGGGTGAGGGCCCCCTCGTCCAGGCCAAAGAAGCGCAGGCCTGAGATGACGTTGCGCTGCGCTTCTGAGGCTGCCCTGCCGTCATCCCCGAGGAGCTGCCCCAGCTCGTGGCGCAGCCAGGGCAGCAGGGGCTGGAGCACAGCAGGGTACAGCCGGAACAGGGACGCCCAGGCGACGGGGTGGAGGCCGCCCACAGCGGCTGTGGGCACTGGTCCTGCAGCCTCTGGTCGGGAGGCTGGGTGGGCAGGAGCTCCGTCTGCCTGCTGGGCGGTGACCGGTGCCTCCGCAGGTGGTGGGATGACGAGCTCCTTGAAGCTGTTGTCCGCCCGCACCGAGTGCACGATGGAGCTCACCCTCCTCTTGCAGAGGGGGCACTCGGGCTTGCTCTCAGCCCACCGCTGGATGCATTTAAAGCAGAAGCAGTGGAGGCATGGCACCACATAGCTGGGGTTCACCCAGCTGTCCAGACAGATGGGACAGCGGGTGTCCAGCGCCGTGGCCATGCTGTCCACCTGCTGAGGTGAGCTGGGGAGAACTGGCGATGACGAGCCGCTCCCTCTCACCGCCGCTGCAGCAGCAGGTGTCACGCTGCAAAAGGCAGAGAAGAGGCCATGGTCATCGGCTGAGCCGGGGGCGGCTGGAAGAGTTGTGCAGGCCGCTCAAGGAGGAAACCCTTCCAGCTGCCCAGGGAGAGATGTCTCCGCAGCACTCACCTCTGCTGCTGCGAGCGCTCCTCCTGGGTCTCCTGACGGCCCGAACGAGGCAGAGCCGCAGAAGGATCTCTGATGGCTCTGGGAAGGGCACTGAGAGCTGCTGCAGCAACTCCCAGAGCACGACACCAGCACCAAGGCCAACCTTGCTCCTCACTCCAGACCTCGCGTAAACGCTCAGCCGGAGTGCGGGCACTAGCCGGCGGGGTGGGACTCTGCGCCCGCATATGAGCAGTGAGGGCCACGCAGTCACAATCCGTCGCCCCAGGCTCTCACAGTGCATCGCTCGGAGCCATCACAATGGGCCGTCCTGCCCCGCAGCGCTCGCTCTGGCAGCGCTCTGGCCCCAGCACATGCGTCTGTGTCTAGCACAATGTCACTTACCCCTCTGACCCACAAAGTGTTTGTCTTCTTCTCGGCATCGGTGTTATCCACCAGTCACTGGAGCCTTGGCCATGTCTTCCCAGTGCACCATCAGATCACCCTGGCCATGGCAGACACCTCCAGGCCCATGAAGCAAGAGCGTCCATTCCATAAAACCTCGTGCCTGCCTTTGAGGCTGCACGACACAGTCCTCACACCGCTCTTCCTACACTGCAGCACAGCTGGCCAGCCCTCGGGTTGCCCTGGTTCTCCCCACAGCAGGCTAATGGCAGCCCTTGGCTTGCCCTCAGGGATCTCCTTGATTTTGACCCTCTCTGGAGGGAGCAGGGCGTTCCCCTCTGCTTAGCACCCATCAGGCCTCATCCGGGCATCGTGTCCTCTTTGGGGTCCCGGGCGGGAGAGACTGTCGACAAGCTGGAGGAGTTCAGGGGAGAGCACTGATGCGGTGGGGCTGGAGCACTCGCCCCGTGAGGGGGATGTGGGGCCGGGACTGGTTCAGCATGGACCAGAGTAGGCTTAGGGGCACAGCGTGGAGCCTGTGGGAATGGGATGACTGCAACGGGGACAAGACCTTCCCAGCAGCACGTGGCAGGAGGAGCGGAGGCAGATCTGGGCCTGGAGAAGTCCAGGCTGGTGATAGGGAAAAACAGAGAAGTCCTCTCAGGGTTATGAAGAACACTCAAGAAGTCCTGTCAGGCTTAGGAGTGGATTTTCTAGCAAGGTGGCATCACCCCTGAGCATGGAGGTTTTCGAGACCTGAGTGGAGCCAGCCCAGAGCACAAGGGTCACGAGCCTGCAAAGGGACACGCGCGGAAGTCCAGGGAGGGAAAGCGTCGCCAGCGTGAAATGGAGACGGGGTTTCCAAATGAGCTCATTGCAGCCAAGTCAAGACACAGAGGCCCTACAGACGCAGAAGGCCCAGCCCCGTTGGGCTCTCTCTCCTCAGGGCCCAGAGCCCCTGGGAGAGCACACGTCCCCTCTCTGTGGAGCTCAGAGCAGGGCTTTCGAGCCCTGTAGGAGCAGAGGGCCAGGTGCCATGGTGCTTGATTTAGGGAAAGAGCAACATAAAAAGCCACGGTACCAGCAGTGGTGGGACATGAGTGAGTGGAAAGAGGTCCAGCAGGAGCAAGACACCCAACTCAGAGGTGCTCAACTCAGCACCAAGAAGCTGATGAGTCAATAGCACCAGGCCCCACAGTGCTCAAGAAAGGGAAAAGGTCTCCTGCAAGGTTAAAGGGCCCAGCTCCTTCTCCTCTGGAGCAAAATGCACCCAGAGAGCTCAGGTTCAGGCCCCACGAGGGACAAATGGTGGCAGAGGCTGTGCAAGAGCAGGCAGAGAAGACCCACAGTGCTCTGCGAGGACAAAGAGGCTCTGCAAGAGCAGTGGGCAAGGACAGCTGACCCAAATTGGCAAGAGGGATATCCCATACCAAACTGGGATACCAATACAGACGATACCAAATTGGGTGGAGCTGTTGACTCCATCGGGGGTGCTGAGGCCCTGAAGAGAGACCTAGACAGGTTGGAGAGCTGGGCAATCGCCAACAATCTGAAGTTTAACAAGAACAAGTGCTCCGATTCTGCACCTGGGAAGGGGCAGCCCTGGCTATATGTACAGCCTGGGGGATGAGATGCTGGAGATCAGCCCTGCAGAAAGTGGTCGGGAGTTCTGGTCAGCAGCAAGCCAAACATGAGCCAGCAGTGTGCCTTGGCAGCCACGATGGCCATCCGTATCCTGAGGTTTATCAGGCACCTAGCAAGTCAAGGTGTCGTTGGTCGAGTGGGTTTACGTGGCATGGGTTTTGGTAGCGGAGGACTGCAATGGTGCCCTCTGTAAGAAGAGTCCAGCAGCTGCCCCATGTTAGATTAGGGCCAGTTGCGGCCAGATCCAAAGGGACCCACCGCTGCCCAGAACCGAGCCAGTAAGCGATGTCTTTTGCGCCTTTCTGAGAGCAGATTTAAGAAAAGGAAAAAGCAAACAAGCAAACAAGCAAAACAAAACAAAACAAAACAAATCTACTGCACAGCAGCAAGTGGTAGAGTGAGGAGTGAGAAGCAGCACTGCAATCCCCCAGGACAGTGCAGCAGGAGGGCGGGAGGTGCTCAGGCACGCAGCAGCAGTTCCCCTGTGGCCTGTGGAGAGGCCCCTGGTGGAGCAGGCTGTCCCCCTGCAGCCCACGGGTCCCATGGCAGAGCACCTCTCTACACTGCCCCATCTCAATCCTTATGATGATCTGGCACGGAAGAAGACTGGTGTGGCTGAACAGGGCACTTTTGCTGAGTCTCCAGGAGAAAGAGAGTCTATATCAGTGGAAGAAGGGAGAGGCCGCTTGGAGAGAGTACAAGGAATTTGCTAGCATATGCAGAGAGAAATCAGAAAGGCTACAGTCAAACATGAGCTCAACCTGGCCACTATGGTAAATGGTAACAAAAAATGTTTTCCAGATATATTAACAGGATGAGGAGGGCCAAGGAGAATCTCCATCCTTTATTGGTCTCAGGGAGGAACATGACTACTGAGGATAAGGAAAAGGCTGAGGTTCTTAATGCCTTCTTTACATATGTCTTTCCTAGTCAGACCACTTATCCTTGGGGTACTCAGCCTCCAAGATGGAAGTCCGGGTTGGGGAGCAGAAGAAACCTCTCACAGTTCCGGTGGGAACAGTTGGAGACCTGCAGCTCCACCCGGACTGTCACAAGCCCATGGGGCCAGATGGGATCCACCCGAGGGTGCTGAGGGAGCCAGTGGATGTGGTTGCTGAGCCGCTTTCCAGCATCTCTCAGTAGTCATGGCCATCCGCAGAAGTCCCAGATGACTTGAGGCTTGCTAATGTGATGCCCATCTCTAAGAAGGGTCGTAAGGAGGCCCTGGGAACTACAGGCCTGTCAGCCTGACCTCGGTGCTAGGAAGGTGATGGAACAGGTCATCTTGAAGACAATCACACAGCATGTGCAAAACAACCGGAGAATCAGGCCCAGTCAGCATGGGATCATGGAAAGTCAAGTCCTGCCTGAACAACCTCACCTCCTTTTATGACCGGGTGACCTGCCTAGCGGATGAGGGAAAGGCTGTTGACATAGTCTACCTAGATTTCAGCAAAGCCTTTGATATGGTTTCCCACAGTATTCTAGTGGAGAAGCTGGCAGCCCATGGCTTGGACAGGTACACTCTTTGCTGGGTTAAAAACTGGCTTGACGTCTGGGCCCAGCGAGTGGTGGTGAATGGAGTGAGGTCCAGCTGGAGGCTGGTCACCTGTGTGTTCCCCAGGGGTCCGTGTTGGGGCCCATCCTCTTTAATATCTTTATTGATGATTTGGATGATGGAATTGAGTGCTCCCTCAGTAAGTTTGCAGATGACAACCCCAAGTTGGGGGAAAGCGTCGACCTGCCGAGGGGTAGGAAGGCCCTGCAGAGGGACCTGGACAGGTTGATGGATGGGCAGAGGCCAGTGGGATGAGGTTCAGCACAGCTAAGCGCCAGGTCCTGCACTTCAGCCAACAAGGCTATGCAACACTACAGGCTTGGGACAGAGTGGCTGGAAAGCTGTGCAGGGAAAAGGATCTGTGGGTGTTGATCGACGCTCACCTGAACATGAGCCGGCAGTGTGCCCAGGTGGCCAAGAAGGCCAACGGCATCCTGGCTTGTATGAGGAATAGTGTAGCCTATAGTGTAGGTGATCGTCCCCCTGTACTCTGCTCTGGTGAGGCATCACTTCAAGTACTGTGTTCAGCTTTGGACCTCTCAGGTACAAGAAAGACATCGAGGCCCTGGAGCATGTCCAGAGTAGGGCTACGAAGCTGGTGAAGGGTCTGGAACACAAGTCCTATGAGCTGCGGCTGAGGGAACTGGGGTTGTTTAATCTGGAGAAGAGGAGGCTCAGGGGAGACCTCATTGCTCTCTATAGCTGCCTGAAAGGAAGGTGTGGGGAGCTGGGGGTCAGCCTCTTCTCACAGATAACTAGTAATAGGACTAGAGGGAATGGCCAGGGGAGTTTCAGGATGGAAATTAGGAGATATTTCTACTCCTGTAGAGTAGTTAGGTGTTGGGGATGGTTGCCCGGGGAGGTGGAGGAGTCATTGTATGTGGGTGTGTTTAAGGAAAGGCTGGACCTGGAAGTTAGGGGCACGGTTTAGTGGGTGATATCGGTGGTAGGGTGATGGTTGGACCAGATGATCTTGGAGGTCTTTTCCAAGCTTAATGATTTTATGATCTTTGCGGGTTCCCTCAACCTGGGGATATTCCATGATTCTGTTATACAGTAAATTGCCATGCTCAGCAGTAACGTTTACAGCAAGGGTAGAGACAGTGACACCAACTGTATTGTTACAAATACTGAGACATTTTCTACAGATTTCTTGGCTTTATTTGCTTTGTCTAAAAGCCTTGGACTGCTGTGAGCCTCCCGGTCCCCCCCCCCCGGTTGACGGCATGTGTCCCACCTGCCATCTCAGCCTCAGCTTCACCAGCTCCTGGGGCACAGTTGGGAAAGAGTGGTGAGTGCCCTCCTTGCTCGCCCTCCCTGCGCGCACAGTTGTAGACGCATAGAATCTTCCAGGTTGGAAAAGACCGCACAAGATCATCAGGTCCAACCATCAGCCTGACCTAGAGAGTCCCATCACCAGACTGTGTCCCTTAGGGTCACAACCACCTGTCTCTTAAATACCTCCAGGGATGAGGATTCCACCACTTCCCTGGGCAGCCCGTTCCAAGGCTTGAGAACCCTCTCCATGAAGAATTCTTCCTAACAGGCAAGCCTGGTGCAACTTGAGCTGCACCCTACGCATTGCACGCTGGCTCAGCTTTGGCCATCAGCGGGTCCCTTTTGGGGGAGCCAGCTGTGTCCCACTTCTGACAGAAGCTGTCCCTGCCGCTCCCCTTCATGACCTTGCCATGTCAACCCGATACACTTCCCTGCTCAGTATTGCTCTGCCCAGTGGCTGGTTACAGAGGGTATTATTTGTTTATTTTTTTGGAGGGGTAAACTCTTTACCAGGGAGGGTAGGGATAGGAGAAGGGGTGACGGTTCTAAACTAAAAGAGGGTAGATTTAGATTAGACTTGAGGAAGAAATTCTTTGCTCAGAGGGTGGTGAAGCACTGCCATGGGTTGCTCAGAGAAGCTGTGGATTCCCCTTCCCTGGAAGCGGACAAGACCAGGTTGGATGGAGCTTTGGGCCTCCTGACATAGTGGAAACCGTTCATGCCCATGGCGGGGCATGGTGGGAGGGGCAGTGGTGACTGGATGGTCGTGAGGGTCCCTTCCAACCCAAACCATTCTGAGATTCTATGGTTCCAAGGTGGTGTCCAGCAGGACCCCAGATCCTTCCCAGCAAAGCACTTATCCCAGCTGGAGAGCTCCCAGCAAGTGCTGCTTCCTGGGGTCGTTCCTGCTCGGTGCAGACTTTGCCCTTCACTCGTTGAACTTCTTGGGGTTCCTGCCTTGGCCGGACACAGCGTAGCGTGCAGACGTGCAGGCCTGGAAATGGGTAGCATGTGTTTTTGGGGAAGCAACTCAACAGTGCCTTGTACGTGGGGAAAAAAACACGCCAGCACCAACACCCCAGCTGGCCCTGCAAAGGGGCTGCATCGACGTACCCTTCTCCCACCTGTCTGAAACCCATCGGCCTTCGGTCCAGCGGACACACGAGGAAGCGGGCGGGAGTATCAGGAGGAAAGGGGGAGAAAGCAGCGAGGGTAGGGACAGAGACACCAAGTGTGTCGTTTACAGATACTCAGACATTTTTCTGCAGTTTTCATGGCTTTATTTGCTTTGTCTAAAAGCCTTAGACTGCTGTGAGCCTTCCTGTTCCCCCCGTTGCTGGCGTGTGCCCCATCTGCTGGCCCAGCCCCAGCTTGGCCAGCTCCTGGGGCACTGTCCTAGCGTCGCCGGCGGGGTGGCCTCTTTGCGGGTGGGCAGAGTCGTGGGAAGTGGGGGCCCTCCTCTTCGCAGCTCGCTGGGGCCCCCTGCGTCTTCGGTCCCCAGCCCTGGCCGGGCAGTGGAGGGAACCAGCCACAGCCTCCTGTGGTTCCTTCCGGTGGCACTTGTTGATCTCTAGGCTCAGGAACCGGCACGGATGGAAGGCGGCTCGGTCCCCCACGGAAGGCAGCATTTGAGGTCCCAGGGAGCTCCTCTCGTTGGTTCCCTCGGAGCTCTCTGGGCCAGCTGATGGGTGTCCCCCAGAGATGTGGCAGTGTGGCCTGGGGAGTGCTGCAGGGCTGCCTTCCTGTCCTCTCGGCAGCACGGGAGGCCCCCAGGCCCAGGATGTTTCGGGCCTCCCCGCTGCACCGCTGCACGGCAGTGACAATGAGCCGCTGCACGAAGCCGGCCGTCTGCCTTCCCAGGGAGGTCCTCAGGAGCAGGGTGAGGGCCTCCCTCGTCCAGGGCCAAAGAAGCGCAGGCCTGAGATGACGTTGCGCTGCGCTTCTGAGGCTGCCCCTGCCGTCAATCCCCGAGGAGCTGCCCCAGCTCGTGGCGCACCAGGGCAGCAGGGGCTGGAGCACAGCAGGGTACAGCCGGAACAGGGACGCCCAGGCGACGGGGGTGGAGGCACGCCCACAGCGGCTGTGGGCACTGGTCCTGCAGCCTCTGGTCGGGAGGCTGGGTGGGCAGGAGCTCCGTCTGCCTGCTGGGCGGTGACCGGTGCCTCCGCAGGTGGTGGGATGACGAGCCCTTGAAGCTGTTGTCCGCCCGCACCGAGTGCACGATGGAGCTCACCCTCCTCTTGCAGAGGGGGGCACTCGGGCTTGCTCTCAGCCCACCGCTGGGATGCATTTAAAGCAGAAGCAGTGGAGGCAGTGGCACCACATAGGCTGGGGTTCCCCCAGCTGTCCAGACAGATGGGACAGCGGGGTGTCCAGCGCCGTGGCCATGCTGTCCACCTGCTGAGGTGAGCTGGGGAGAACTGGCGATGACGAGCCGCTCCCTCTCACCGCCGCTGCAGCAGCAGGTGTCACGCTGCAAAAGGCAGAGAAGAGGCCATGGTCATCGGCTGATCCGGGGGCGGCTGGAAGAGTTGTGCAGGCCGCTCAAGGAGGAAACCCTTCCAGCTGCCCAGGGAGAGATGTCTCCGCAGCACTCACCTCTGCTGCTGCGAGCGCTCCTCCTTGGTCTCCTGACGGCCCGAACGAGGCAGAGCCGCAGAAGGATCTCTGATGGCTCTGGGAAGGGCACTGAGAGCTGCTGCAGCAACTCCCAGAGCACGACACCAGCACCAAGGCCAACCTTGCTCCTCACTCCAGAACCTCGCGTAAACGCTCAGCCGGAGTGCGGGCACTAGCCGGCGGGGTGGGACTCTGCGCCCGCATATGAGCAGTGAGGGCCACGCAGTCACAATCCGTCGCCCAGGCTCTCACAGTGCATCGCTCGGAGCCATCACAATGGGCCGTCCTGCCCCGCAGCGCTCGCTCTGGCAGCGCTCTGGCCCCAGCACATGCGTCTGTGTCTAGCACAATGTCACTTACCCCTCTGACCCACAAAGTGTTTGTCTTCTTCTCGGCAGTCGGTGTTATCCACCAGTCACTGGAGCCTTGGCCATGTCTTCCCAGTGCACCATCAGATCACCCTGGCCATGGCAGACACCTCCAGGCCCATGAAGCAAGAGCGTCCATTCCATAAAACCTCGTGCCTGCCTTTGAGGCTGCACGACACAGTCCTCACACCGCTCTTCCTACACTGCAGCACAGCTGGCCAGCCCTCGGGTTGCCCTGGTTCTCCCCACAGCAGGCTAATGGCAGCCCTTGGCTTGCCCTCAGGGATCTCCTTGATTTTGACCCTCTCTGGAGGGAGCAGGGCGTTCCCCTCCTGCTTAGCACCCATCAGGCCTCATCCCGGCATCGTGTCCTCTTTGGGGTCCCGGGCGGGAGAGACGTCGACAAGCTGGAGGAGTTCAGGGGAGAGCACTGATGCGGTGGGGCTGGAGCACTCGCCCCTGTGAGGGGGGATGTGGGGCCGGGACTGGTTCAGCATGGACCGAGAGTAGGCTTAGGGGCACAGCGTGGAAGCCTGTGGGAATGGGATGACTGCAACGGGGACAAGGACCTTCCCAGCAGCACGTGGCAGGAGGAGCGGAGGCAGATCTGGGCCTGGAGAAGTCCAGGCTGGTGATAGGGAAAAACAGAGAAAGTCCTCTCAGGGTTATGAAGAACACTCAAGAAGTCCTGTCAGGCTTAGGAGTGGATTTTCTAGCAAGGTGGCATCACCCCTGAGCATGGAGGTTTTCGAGACCTGAGTGGAGCCAGCCCAGAGCACAAGGGTCACGAGCCTGCAAAGGGACACGCGCGGAAGTCCAGGGAGGGAAAGCGTCGCCAGCGTGAAATGGAGACGGGGTTTCCAAATGAGCTCATTGCAGCCAGTCAAGACACAGAGGCCCTACAGACGCAGAAGGCCCAGCCCCGTTGGCTCCTCTCTCCTCAGGGCCCAGAGCCCCTGGGAGAGCAGCACGTCCCCCTCTCTGTGGAGCTCAGAGCAGGCTTTCGAGCCCTGTAGGAGCAGAGGGCCAGGTGCCATGGTGCTTGATTTAGGGAAAGAGCAACATAAAAAGCCACGGTACCAGCAGTGGTGGGACATGAGTGAGTGGAAAGAGGTCCAGCAGGAGCAAGACACCCAACTCAGAGGTGCTCAACTCAGCACCAAGAAGCTGATGAGTTCAATAGCACCAGGCCCCACAGTGCTCAAGAAAGGGAAAAGGTCTCCTGCAAGGTTAAAGGGCCCAGCTCCTTCTCCTCTGGAGCAAAATGCACCCAGAGAGCTCAGGTTCAGGCCCCACGAGGGACAAATGGTGGCAGAGGCTGTGCAAGAGCAGGCAGAGAAGACCCACAGTGCTCTGCGGAGGACAAAGAGGCTCTGCAAGAGCAGTGGGCAAGGACAGCTGACCCAAATTGGCAAGAGGGATATCCCATACCAAACTGGGATACCAATACAGACGATACCAAATTGGGTGGAGCTGTTGACTCCATCGGGGGTGCTGAGGCCCTGAAGAGAGACCTAGACAGGTTGGAGAGCTGGGCAATCGCCAACAATCTGAAGTTTAACAAGAACAAGTGCCCGGTTCTGCACCTGGGAAGGGGCAGCCCTGGCTATATGTACAGCCTGGGGGATGAGATGCTGGAGATCAGCCCTGCAGAAAGTGGTCGGGAGTTCTGGTCAGCAGCAAGCCAAACATGAGCCAGCAGTGTGCCTTGGCAGCCACGATGGCCATCCGTATCCTGAGGTTTATCAGGCACCTAGCAAGTCAAGGTGTCGTTGGTCGAGTGGGTTTACGTGGCATGGTTTTGGTAGCGGAGGACTGCAATGGTGCCCTCTGTAAGAAGAGTCCAGCAGCTGCCCATGTTAGATTAGGGCCAGTTGCGGCCAGATCCAAAGGGACCCACCGCTGCCCAGAACCGAGCCAGGTAAGCGATGTCCTTTTGCGCCTTTCTGAGAGCAGATTTAAGAAAAGGAAAAAGCAAACAAGCAAACAAGCAAAACAAAACAAAACAAAACAAATCTCTGCACAGCAGCAAGTGGTAGAGTGAGGAGTGAGAAGCAGCACTGCAATCCCCCAGGACAGTGCAGCAGGAGGGCGGGAGGTGCTCCAGGCACGCAGCAGCAGTTCCCCTGTGGCCTGTGGAGAGGCCCCTGGTGGAGCAGGCTGTCCCCCTGCAGCCCACGGGTCCCATGGCAGAGCACCTCTCTACACTGCCCCATCTCAATCCTTATGATGATCTGGCACGGAAGAAGACTGGTGTGTGCTGAACAGGGCACTTTTGCTGAGTCTCCAGGAGAAAGAGAGTCCTATATCCAGTGGAAGAAGGGAGAGGCCGCTTGGAGAGAGTAACAAGGAATTTGCTAGCATATGCAGAGAGAAATCAGAAAGGCTACAGTCAAACATGAGCTCAACCTGGCCACTATGGTAAATGGTACCAAAAAATGTTTTTCCAGATATATTAACAGGATGAGGAGGGCCAAGGAGAATCTCCATCCTTTATTGGTCTCAGGGAGGAACATGACTACTGAGGATAAGGAAAAGGCTGAGGGTTCTTAATGCCTTCTTTACATATGTCTTTCCTAGTCAGACCACTTATCCTTGGGGTACTCAGCCTCCCAAGATGGAAGTCCGGGTTGGGGAGCAGAAGAAACCTCTCACAGTTCCGGTGGGAACAGTTGGAGACCTGCAGCTCCACCCGAGACTGTCACAAGCCCATGGGGCCAGATGGGATCCACCCGAGGGTGCTGAGGGAGCCAGTGGATGTGGTTGCTGAGCCGCTTTCCAGCATCTCTCAGTAGTCATGGTCCATCCGCAGAAGTCCCAGATGACTTGAGGCTTGCTAATGTGATGCCCATCTCTAAGAAGGGTCGTAAGGAGGCCCTGGGAACTACAGGCCTGTCGAGCCTGACCTCGGTGCTAGGAAGAAGGTGATGGAACAGGTCATCTTGAAAGACAATCACACAGCATGTGGCAAAACAACCGGAGAATCAGGCCCAGTCAGCATGGGATCATGAAAGTCAAGTCCTGCCTGAACAACCTACCATCCTTTTATGACCGGGTGACCTGCCTAGCGGATGAGGGAAAGGCTGTTGACATAGTCTACCTAGATTTCAGCAAAGCCTTTGATATGGTTTCCCACAGTATTCTAGTGGAGAAGCTGGCAGCCCATGGCTTGGACAGGTACACTTCTTTGCTGGGTTAAAAACTGGCTTGACGTCTGGGCCCAGCGAAGTGGTGGTGAATGGAGTGAGGTCCAGCTGAGGCTGGTCACCTGTGGTGTTCCCCAGGGGTCCTTGTTGGGGCCCCATCCTCTTTAATATCTTTTATTGATGATTTGGATGAGGGAATTGAGTGCTCCCTCAGTAAGTTTGCAGATGACAACCCCAAGTTGGGGGAAAGCGTCGACCTGCCGAGGGGTAGGAAGGCCCTGCAGAGGGACCTGGACAGGTTGGATGGATGGGCAGAGGCCAGTGGGATGAGGTTCAGCACAGCTAAGCGCCAGGTCCTGCACTTCAGCCAACAAGGCTATGCAACACTACAGGCTTGGGACAGAGTGGCTGGAAAGCTGTGCAGAGGAAAAGGATCTGTGGGTGTTGATCGACGCTCACCTGAACATGAGCCGGCAGTGTGCCCAGGTGGCCAAGAAGGCCAACGGCATCCTGGCTTGTATGAGGAATAGTGTAGCCTATAGTGTAGGTGATCGTCCCCCTGTACTCTGCTCTGGTGAGGCATCACTTCAAGTACTGTGTTCAGCTTTGGACCTCTCAGGTACAAGAAAGACATCGAGGCCCTGGAGCATGTCCAGAGTAGGGCTACGAAGCTGGTGAAGGGTCTGGAACACAAGTCCTATGAGCTGCGGCTGAGGGAACTGGGGTTGTTTAATCTGGAGAAGAGGAGGCTCAGGGGAGACCTCATTGCTCTCTATAGCTGCCTGAAAGGAAGGTGTGGGGAGCTGGGGGTCAGCCTCTTCTCACAGATAACTAGTAATAGGACTAGAGGGAATGGCCAGGGGAGTTTCAGGATGGAAATTAGGAGATATTTCTACTCCTGTAGAGTAGTTAGGTGTTGGGATGGGTTGCCCGGGGAGGTGGAGGAGTCATTGTATGTGGGTGTGTTTAAGGAAAGGCTGGACCTGGAAGTTAGGGGCACGGTTTAGTGGGTGATATCGGTGGTAGGGTGATGGTTGGACCAGATGATCTTGGAGGTCTTTTCCAAGCTTAATGATTTTATGATCTTTGCGGGTTCCCTCAACCTGGGGATATTCCATGATTCTGTTATACAGTAAATTGCCATGCTCAGCAGTAACGTTTACAGCAAGGGTAGAGACAGTGACACCAACTGTATTGTTACAAATACTGAGACATTTTCTACAGATTTCTTGGCTTTATTTGCTTTGTCTAAAAGCCTTGGACTGCTGTGAGCCTTCCTGTCCCCCCGGTTGCTGGCGTGTGCCCCATCTGCTGGCCCAGCCCCAGCTTGGCCAGCTCCTGGGGCACTGTCCTAGCGCGCCGGCGGGGTGGCCTCTTTGCGGGTGGGGCAGAGTCGTGGGAAGTGGGGGCCCTCCTCTTCGCAGCTCGCTGGGGCCCCCTGCGTCTTTGGTCCCCGCCCTGGCCGGCAGTGGAGGGACCAGCCACAGCCTCCTGTGGTTCCTCCGGTGGCACTTGTTGATCTCTAGGCTCAGGAACCGGCACGGATGGAAGGCGGCTCGGTCCCCCACCCCCCACGGAAGGCAGCATTTGAGGTCCCAGGGAGCTCCTCTGCGTTGGTTCCCTCGGAGCTCTCTGGGCCAGCTGATGGTGTCCCCAGAGATGTGGCAGTGTGGCTGGGGAGTGCTGCAGGGCTGCCTTCCTGTCCTCCGGCAGCACGGGAGGCCCCCAGGCCCAGGATGTTTCGGGCCTCCCCGCTGCACCGCTGCACGGCAGTGACAATGAGCCGCTGCACGAAGCCGGCCGTCTGCCTTCCCAGGGAGGTCCTCAGGAGCAGGGTGAGGGCCCCTCGTCCAGGCCAAAGAAGCGCAGGCCTGAGATGACGTTGCGCTGCGCTTCTGGGCTGCCCTGCCGTCATCCCCGAGGAGCTGCCCCAGCCTCGTGGCGCAGCCCAGGCAGGGGCTGGAGCACAGCAGGTACAGCCGGAACAGGACGCCCAGGCGCGGGGTGGAGGCCGCCCACGCGGCTGTGGGCACTGGTCCTGCAGCCTCTGGTCGGGAGGCTGGGTGGGCAGGAGCTCCGTCTGCCTGCTGGGCGGTGACCGGTGCCTCCGCAGTGGTTGACGAGCTCCTTGAAGCTGTTGTCCGCCGCCCGAGTTGCACGAGGAGCTCACCCTCCTCTTGCATAGGGGGCACTCGGGCTTGCTCTCAGCCCACCGCTGGATCATTTAAAGCGAAGCAGTGGAGCATGCACCACATAGCTGGGGTTCACCCAGCTGTCCGACAGATGGGACAGCGGGTGTCCAGCGCCGTGGCCATGCTGTCCCCTGCTGGGTTGAGCTGGGGAGAACTGGCGATGACGAGCCGCTCCTCTCACCGCCGCTGCAGCAGCAGTGTCACGCTGCAAAAGGCAGAAAGAGGCCATGGTCATCGGCTGAGCCGGGGGCGGCTGGAAGAGTTGTGCAGGCCGCTCAAGGAGGAAACCCTTCCAGCTGCCCAGGGAGAGATGTCTCCGCAGCACTCACCTCTGCTGCTGCGAGCGCTCCTCCTGGGTCTCCTGACGGCCCGAACGAGGCAGAGCCGCAGAAGGATCTCTGATGGCTCTGGGAAGGGCACTGAGAGCTGCTGCAGCAACTCCCAGAGCACGACACCAGCACCAAGGCCAACCTTGCTCCACCTCCGACCTCGCGTAAACGTCTCAGCCGGAGTGCGGGCACTAGCCGGCGGGGTGGGACTCTGCGCCCGCATATGAGCAGTGAGGGCCACGCAGTCACAATCCGTCTCCAGGCTCTCACAGTGCATCGCTCGGAGCCATCACAATGGGCCGTCCTGCCCCGCAGCGCTCGCTCTGGCAGCGCTCTGGCCCCAGCACATGCGTCTGTGTCTAGCACAATGTCACTTACCCCTCTGACCCACAAAGTGTTTGTCTTCTTCTCGGCATCGGTGTTATCCACCAGTCACTGGAGCTTGCCATGTCTTCCCAGTGCACCATCAGATCACCCTGGCCATGGCAGACACCTCCAGGCCCATGAAGCAAGAGCGTCCATTCCATAAACTCGTGCCTGCCTTTGAGGCTGCACGACACAGTCCTCACACCGCTCTTCCTACACTGCAGCACAGCTGGCCAGCCCTCGGGTTGCCCTGGTTCTCCCCAGCAGGCTAATGGCAGCCCTTGGCTTGCCCTCAGGGATCTCCTTGATTTTGACCCTCTCTGGAGGGAGCAGGCGTTCCCCTCTGCTTAGCACCCATCAGCCTCATCCGGGCATCGTGTCCTCTTTGGGTCTCCGGCGGGAGAGACGTCGACAAGCTGGAGGAGTTCAGGGGAGAGCACTGATGCGGTGGGGCTGGAGCACTCGCCCTGAGGGGGATGTGGGCCGGGACTGGTTCAGCATGGACCAGAGTAGGCTTAGGGGCACAGCGTGGAGCCTGTGGGAATGGGATGACTGCAACGGGGACAAGACCTTCCAGCAGCACGTGGCAGGAGGAGCGGAGGCAGATCTGGGCCTGGAGAAGTCCAGGCTGGTGATAGGGAAAAACAGAGAAGTCCTCTCATGGTTATGAAGAACACTCAAGAAGTCCTGTCAGGCTTAGGAGTGGATTTTCTAGCAAGGTGGCATCACCCCTGAGCATGGAGGTTTTCGAGACCTGAGTGGAGCCAGCCCAGAGCACAAGGGTCACGAGCCTGCAAAGGGACACGCGCGGAAGTCCAGGAGGGAAAGCGTCGCCAGCGTGAAATGGAGACTGGGTTTCCAAATGAGCTCATTGCAGCCAAGTCAAGACACAGAGGCCCTACAGACCAGAAGGCCCAGCCCCGTTGGGCTCTCTCTCTCAGGGCCCAGAGCCCCTGGGAGAGCACACGTCCCCTCTCTGTGGAGCTCAGAGCAGGGCTTTCGAGCCCTGTAGGAGCAGAGGGCCAGGTGCCATGGTGCTTGATTTAGGGAAGAGCAACATAAAAAGCCGGTACCAGCAGTGGTGGGACATGAGTGAGTGGAAAGAGGTCCAGCAGGAGCAAGACACCCAACTCAGAGTGCTCAACTCAGCACCAAGAAGCTGATGAGTCAATAGCACCAGGCCCCACAGTGCTCAAGAAAGGGAAAAGGTCTCCTGCAAGGTTAAAGGGCCCAGCTCCTTCTCCTCTGGAGCAAATGCACCCAGAGAGCTCAGGTTCAGGCCCCACGAGGGACAAATGGTGGCAGAGGCTGTGCAAGAGCAGGCAGAGAAGACCCACAGTGCTCTGCGGAGGACAAAGAGGCTCTGCAAGAGCAGTGGGCAAGGACAGCTGACCCAAATTGGCAAGAGGGATATCCCATACCAAACTGGGATACCAATACAGACGATACCAAATTGGGTGGAGCTGTTGACTCCATCGGGGGTGCTGAGGCCCTGAAGAGAGACCTAGACAGGTTGGAGAGCTGGGCAATCGCCAACAATCTGAAGTTTAACAAGAACAAGTGCCCGATTCTGCACCTGGGAAGGGGCAGCCCTGGCTATATGTACAGCCTGGGGGATGAGATGCTGGAGATCAGCCCTGCAGAAAGTGGTCGGGAGTTCTGGTCAGCAGCAAGCCAAACATGAGCCAGCAGTGTGCCTTGGCAGCCACGATGGCCATCCGTATCCTGAGGTTTATCAGGCACCTAGCAAGTCAAGGTGTCGTTGGTCGAGTGGGTTTACGTGGCATGGTTTTGGTAGCGGAGGACTGCAATGGTGCCCTCTGTAAGAAGAGTCCAGCAGCTGCCCCATGTTGATTAGGCCAGTTGCGGCCAGATCCAAAGGGACCCACCGCTGCCCAGAACCGAGCCAGTAAGCGATGTCTTTTGCGCCTTTCTGAGAGCAGATTTAAGAAAGGAAAAGCAAACAAGCAAACAAGCAAAACAAAACAAAACAAAACAAATCTACTGCACAGCAGCAAGTGGTAGAGTGAGGAGTGAGAAGCAGCACTGCAATCCCCCAGGACAGTGCAGCAGGAGGGCGGGAGGTGCTCCAGGCACGCAGCAGCAGTTCCCCTGTGGCCTGTGGAGAGGCCCCTGGTGGAGCAGGCTGTCCCCCTGCAGCCCACGGGTCCCATGGCAGAGCACCTCTCTACACTGCCCCATCTCAATCCTTATGATGATCTGGCACGGAAGAAGACTGGTGTGGCTGAACAGGGCACTTTTGCTGAGTCTCCAGGAGAAAGAGAGTCTATATCCAGTGGAAGAAGGGAGAGGCCGCTTGGAGAGAGTACAAGGAATTTGCTAGCATATGCAGAGAGAAAATCAGAAAGGCTACAGTCAAACATGAGCTCAACCTGGCCACTATGGTAAATGGTAACAAAAAATGTTTTTCCAGATATATTAACAGGATGAGGAGGGCCAAGGAGAATCTCCATCCTTTATTGGTCTCAGGGAGGAACATGACTACTGAGGATAAGGAAAAGGCTGAGGTTCTTAATGCCTTCTTTACATATGTCTTTCCTAGTCAGACCACTTATCCTTGGGGTACTCAGCCTCCCAAGATGGAAGTCCGGGTTGGGGAGCAGAAGAAACCTCTCACAGTTCCGGTGGAACAGTTGGAGACCTGCAGCTCCACCCGGACTGTCACAAGCCCATGGGGCCAGATGGGATCCACCCGAGGGTGCTGAGGGAGCCAGTGGATGTGGTTGCTGAGCCGCTTTCCAGCATCTCTCAGTAGTCATGGCCATCCGCAGAAGTCCCAGATGACTTGAGGCTTGCTAATGTGATGCCCATCTCTAAGAAGGGTCGTAAGGAGGCCCTGGGAACTACAGGCCTGTCAGCCTGACCTCGGTGCTAGGAAAGGTGATGGAACAGGTCATCTTGAAGACATCACACAGCATGTGCAAAACAACCGGAGAATCAGGCCCAGTCAGCATGGGATCATGAAAGTCAAGTCCTGCCTGACAACCTCACCTCCTTTTATGACCGGGTGACCTGCCTAGCGGATGAGGGAAAGGCTGTTGACATAGTCTACCTAGATTTCAGCAAAGCCTTTGATATGGTTTCCCACAGTATTCTAGTGGAGAAGCTGGCAGCCCATGGCTTGGACAGGTACACTCTTTGCTGGGTTAAAATGGCTTGACGTCTGGGCCCAGCGAGTGGTGGTGAATGGAGTGAGGTCCAGCTGGAGGCTGGTCACCTGTGGTGTTCCCAGGGGTCCGTGTTGGGGCCCATCCTCTTTAATATCTTTATTGATGATTTGGATGAGGGAATTGAGTGCTCCCTCAGTAAGTTTGCAGATGACAACCAAGTTGGGGGAAAGCGTCGACCTGCCGAGGGTAGGAAGGCCCTGCAGAGGGACCTGGACAGTTGGATGGATGGGCAGAGGCCAGTGGGATGAGGTTCAGCACAGCTAAGCGCCAGGTCCTGCACTTCAGCCAACAAGGCTATGCAACACTACAGGCTTGGGACAGAGTGGCTGGAAAGCTGTGCAGAGGGAAAAGGATCTGTGGGTGTTGATCGACGCTCACCTGAACATGAGCCGGCAGTGTGCCCAGGTGGCCAAGAAGGCCAACGGCATCCTGGCTTGTATGAGGAATAGTGTAGCCTATAGTGTAGGTGATCGTCCCCCTGTACTCTGCTCTGGTGAGGCATCACTTCAAGTACTGTGTTCAGCTTTGGACCTCTCAGGTACAAGAAAGACATCGAGGCCCTGGAGCATGTCCAGAGTAGGGCTACGAAGCTGGTGAAGGTCTGGAACACAAGTCCTATGAGCTGCGGCTGAGGGAACTGGGGTTGTTTAATCTGGAGAAGAGGAGGCTCAGGGGAGACCTCATTGCTCTCTATAGCTGCCTGAAAGGAAGGTGTGGGGAGCTGGGGGTCAGCCTCTTCTCACAGATAACTAGTAATAGGACTAGAGGGAATGGCCAGGGAGTTTCAGGATGGAAATTAGGAGATATTTCTACTCCTGTAGAGTAGTTAGGTGTTTGGGATGGGTTGCCCGGGAGGTGGAGGAGTCATTGTATGTGGGTGTGTTTAAGGAAAGGCTGGACCTGGAAGTTAGGGGCACGGTTTAGTGGGTGATATCGGTGGTAGGGTGATGGTTGGACCAGATGATCTTGGAGGTCTTTTCCAAGCTTAATGATTTTATGATCTTTGCGGGTTCCCTCAACCTGGGGATATTCCATGATTCTGTTATACAGTAAATTGCCATGCTCAGCAGTAACGTTTACAGCAAGGGTAGAGACAGTGACACCAACTGTATTGTTACAAATACTGAGACATTTTCTACAGATTTCTTGGCTTTATTTGCTTTGTCTAAAAGCCTTGGACTGCTGTGAGCCTCCCGGTCCCCCCCCCCGGTTGACGGCATGTGTCCCACCTGCCATCTCAGCCTCAGCTTCACCAGCTCCTGGGGCACAGTTGGAAAGAGTGGTGAGTGCCCTCCTTGCTCGCCCTCCCTGCGCGCACAGTTGTAGACGCATAGAATCTTCCAGGTTGGAAAAGACCCACAAGATCATCAGGTCCAACCATCAGCCTGACCTAGAGAGTCCCATCACCAGACTGTGTCCCTTAGGGTCACAACCACCTGTCTCTTAAATACCTCCAGGGATGAGGATTCCACCACTTCCCTGGGCAGCCCGTTCCAAGGCTTGAGAACCCTCTCCATGAAGAAATTCTTCCTAACAGGCAAGCCTGGTGCAACTTGAGCTGCACCCTACGCATTGCACGCTGGCTCAGCTTTGGCCATCAGCGGGTCCCTTTTGGGGGAGCCAGCTGTGTCCCACTTCTGACAGAAGCTGTCCCTGCCGCTCCCCTTCATGACCTTGCCATGTCAACCCGATACACTTCCCTGCTCAGTATTGCTCTGCCCAGTGCTGGTTACAGAGGGTATTATTTGTTTATTTTTTTGGAGGGGTAAACTCTTTACCAGGGAGGGTAGGGATAGGAGAAGGGGTGACGGTTCTAAACTAAAAGAGGGTAGATTTAGATTAGACTTGAGGAAGAAATTCTTTGCTCAGAGGGTGGTGAAGCACTGCCATGGGTTGCTCAGAGAAGCTGTGGATTCCCCTTCCCTGGAAGCGGACAAGACCAGGTTGGATGGAGCTTTGGGCCTCCTGACATAGTGGAAACCGTTCATGCCCATGGCGGGGCATGGTGGGAGGGGCAGTGTGACTGGATGGTCGTGAGGGTCCCTTCCAACCCAAACCATTCTGAGATTCTATGGTTCCAAGGTGGTGTCCAGCAGGACCCCAGATCCTTCCCAGCAAAGCACTTATCCCCAGCTGGAGAGCTCCCAGCAAGTGCTGCTTCCTGGGGTCGTTCCTGCTCAGGTGCAGGACTTTGCCCTTCACCTCGTTGAACTTCTTGGGGTTCCTGCCTTGGCCGGACACAGCGTAGCTGCAGACGTGCAGGCCTGGAAATGGGTAGCATGTGTTTTTGGGGAAGCAACTCAACAGTGCCTTGTACGTGGGGAAAAAACACGCCAGCACCAACACCCCAGCTGGCCCTGCAAAGGGCTGCATCGACGTACCCTTCTCCCACCTGTCTGAACCCATCGGCCTTCGGGTCCAGCGGACACACGAGGAAGCGGCGGGAGTATCAGGAGGAAAAGGGGGAGAAAGCAGCGAGGGTAGGGACAGAGACACCAAGTGTGTCGTTAAATACTCAGACATTTTCTGCAGTTTTCATGGCTTTATTTGCTTTGTCTAAAAGCCTTAGACTGCTGTGAGCCTTCCTGTTCCCCCCGGTTGCTGGCGTGTGCCCCATCTGCTGGCCCAGCCCCAGCTTGGCCAGCTCCTGGGGCACTGTCCTAGCGTCGCCGGCGGGGTGGCCTCTTTGCGGGTGGGGCAGAGTCGTGGGAAGTGGGGGCCCTCCTCTTCGCAGCTCGCTGGGGCCCCCTGCGTCTTTGGTCCCCGCCCTGGCCGGCAGTGGAGGGACCAGCCACAGCCTCCTGTGGTTCCTCCGGTGGCACTTGTTGATCTCTAGGCTCAGGAACCGGCACGGATGGAAGGCGGCTCGGTCCCCCACGGAAGGCAGCATTTGAGGTCCCAGGGAGCTCCTCTGCGTTGGTTCCCTCGGAGCTCTCTGGGCCAGCTGATGGTGTCCCCAGAGATGTGGCAGTGTGGCTGGGGAGTGCTGCAGGGCTGCCTTCCTGTCCTCCGGCAGCACGGGAGGCCCCCAGGCCCAGGATGTTTCGGGCCTCCCCGCTGCACCGCTGCACGGCAGTGACAATGAGCCGCTGCACGAAGCCGGCCGTCTGCCTTCCCAGGGAGGTCCTCAGGAGCAGGGTGAGGGCCCCCTCGTCCAGGCCAAAGAAGCGCAGGCCTGAGATGACGTTGCGCTGCGCTTCTGAGGCTGCCCTGCCGTCATCCCCGAGGAGCTGCCCCAGCTCGTGGCGCAGCCAGGGCAGCAGGGGCTGGAGCACAGCAGGGTACAGCCGGAACAGGGACGCCCAGGCGACGGGGTGGAGGCCGCCCACAGCGGCTGTGGGCACTGGTCCTGCAGCCTCTGGTCGGGAGGCTGGGTGGGCAGGAGCTCCGTCTGCCTGCTGGGCGGTGACCGGTGCCTCCGCAGGTGGTGGGATGACGAGCTCCTTGAAGCTGTTGTCCGCCCGCACCGAGTGCACGATGGAGCTCACCCTCCTCTTGCAGAGGGGGCACTCGGGCTTGCTCTCAGCCCACCGCTGGATGCATTTAAAGCAGAAGCAGTGGAGGCATGGCACCACATAGCTGGGGTTCACCCAGCTGTCCAGACAGATGGGACAGCGGGTGTCCAGCGCCGTGGCCATGCTGTCCACCTGCTGAGGTGAGCTGGGGAGAACTGGCGATGACGAGCCGCTCCCTCTCACCGCCGCTGCAGCAGCAGGTGTCACGCTGCAAAAGGCAGAGAAGAGGCCATGGTCATCGGCTGAGCCGGGGGCGGCTGGAAGAGTTGTGCAGGCCGCTCAAGGAGGAAACCCTTCCAGCTGCCCAGGGAGAGATGTCTCCGCAGCACTCACCTCTGCTGCTGCGAGCGCTCCTCCTGGGTCTCCTGACGGCCCGAACGAGGCAGAGCCGCAGAAGGATCTCTGATGGCTCTGGGAAGGGCACTGAGAGCTGCTGCAGCAACTCCCAGAGCACGACACCAGCACCAAGGCCAACCTTGCTCCTCACTCCAGACCTCGCGTAAACGCTCAGCCGGAGTGCGGGCACTAGCCGGCGGGGTGGGACTCTGCGCCCGCATATGAGCAGTGAGGGCCACGCAGTCACAATCCGTCGCCCAGGCTCTCACAGTGCATCGCTCGGAGCCATCACAATGGGCCGTCCTGCCCCGCAGCGCTCGCTCTGGCAGCGCTCTGGCCCCAGCACATGCGTCTGTGTCTAGCACAATGTCACTTACCCTCTGACCCACAAAGTGTTTGTCTTCTTCTCGGCATCGGTGTTATCCACCAGTCACTGGAGCCTTGGCCATGTCTTCCCAGTGCACCATCAGATCACCCTGGCCATGGCAGACACCTCCAGGCCCATGAAGCAAGAGCGTCCATTCCATAAAACCTCGTGCCTGCCTTTGAGGCTGCACGACACAGTCCTCACACCGCTCTTCCTACACTGCAGCACAGCTGGCCAGCCCTCGGGTTGCCCTGGTTCTCCCCACAGCAGGCTAATGGCAGCCCTTGGCTTGCCCTCAGGGATCTCCTTGATTTTGACCCTCTCTGGAGGGAGCAGGGCGTTCCCCTCTGCTTAGCACCCATCAGGCCTCATCCGGGCATCGTGTCCTCTTTGGGGTCCCGGGCGGGAGAGACGTCGACAAGCTGGAGGAGTTCAGGGGAGAGCACTGATGCGGTGGGGCTGGAGCACTCGCCCCGTGAGGGGGATGTGGGGCCGGGACTGGTTCAGCATGGACCAGAGTAGGCTTAGGGGCACAGCGTGGAGCCTGTGGGAATGGGATGACTGCAACGGGGACAAGACCTTCCCAGCAGCACGTGGCAGGAGGAGCGGAGGCAGATCTGGGCCTGGAGAAGTCCAGGCTGGTGATAGGGAAAAACAGAGAAGTCCTCTCAGGGTTATGAAGAACACTCAAGAAGTCCTGTCAGGCTTAGGAGTGGATTTTCTAGCAAGGTGGCATCCCCTGAGCATGGAGGTTTTCGAGACCTGAGTGGAGCCAGCCCAGAGCACAAGGGTCACGAGCCTGCAAAGGGACACGCGCGGAAGTCCAGGGAGGGAAAGCGTCGCCAGCGTGAAATGGAGACGGGGTTTCCAAATGAGCTCATTGCAGCCAAGTCAAGACACAGAGGCCCTACAGACGCAGAAGGCCCAGCCCCGTTGGGCTCTCTCTCCTCAGGGCCCAGAGCCCCTGGGAGAGCACACGTCCCCTCTCTGTGGAGCTCAGAGCAGGGCTTTCGAGCCCTGTAGGAGCAGAGGGCCAGGTGCCATGGTGCTTGATTTAGGGAAAGAGCAACATAAAAAGCCACGGTACCAGCAGTGGTGGGACATGAGTGAGTGGAAAGAGGTCCAGCAGGAGCAAGACACCCAACTCAGAGGTGCTCAACTCAGCACCAAGAAGCTGATGAGTCAATAGCACCAGGCCCCACAGTGCTCAAGAAAGGGAAAAGGTCTCCTGCAAGGTTAAAGGGCCCAGCTCCTTCTCTCTGGAGCAAAATGCACCCAGAGAGCTCAGGTTCAGGCCCCACGAGGGACAAATGGTGGCAGAGGCTGTGCAAGAGCAGGCAGAGAAGACCCACAGTGCTCTGGAGGACAAAGAGGCTCTGCAAGAGCAGTGGGCAAGGACAGCTGACCCAAATTGGCAAGAGGGATATCCCATACCAAACTGGGATACCAATACAGACGATACCAAATTGGGTGGAGCTGTTGACTCCATCGGGGGTGCTGAGGCCCTGAAGAGAGACCTAGACAGGTTGGAGAGCTGGGCAATCGCCAACAATCTGAAGTTTAACAAGAACAAGTGCCCGATTCTGCACCTGGGAAGGGGCAGCCCTGGCTATATGTACAGCCTGGGGGATGAGATGCTGGAGATCAGCCCTGCAGAAAGTGGTCGGGAGTTCTGGTCAGCAGCAAGCCAAACATGAGCCAGCAGTGTGCCTTGGCAGCCACGATGGCCATCCGTATCCTGAGGTTTATCAGGCACCTAGCAAGTCAAGGTGTCGTTGGTCGAGTGGGTTTACGTGGCATGGTTTTGGTAGCGGAGGACTGCAATGGTGCCCTCTGTAAGAAGAGTCCAGCAGCTGCCCCATGTTAGATTAGGGCCAGTTGCGGCCAGATCCAAAGGGACCCACCGCTGCCCAGAACCGAGCCAGTAAGCGATGTCTTTTGCGCCTTTCTGAGAGCAGATTTAAGAAAAGGAAAAAGCAAACAAGCAAACAAGCAAACAAAACAAAACAAAACAAATCTACTGCACAGCAGCAAGTGGTAGAGTGAGGAGTGAGAAGCAGCACTGCAATCCCCCAGGACAGTGCAGCAGGAGGGCGGGAGGTGCTCCAGGCACGCAGCAGCAGTTCCCCTGTGGCCTGTGGAGAGGCCCCTGGTGGAGCAGGCTGTCCCCCTGCAGCCCACGGGTCCCATGGCAGAGCACCTCTCTACACTGCCCCATCTCAATCCTTATGATGATCTGGCACGGAAGAAGACTGGTGTGGCTGAACAGGGCACTTTTGCTGAGTCTCCAGGAGAAAGAGAGTCTATATCCAGTGGAAGAAGGGAGAGGCCGCTTGGAGAGAGTACAAGGAATTTGCTAGCATATGCAGAGAGAAAATCAGAAAGGCTACAGTCAAACATGAGCTCAACCTGGCCACTATGGTAAATGGTAACAAAAAATGTTTTTCCAGATATATTAACAGGATGAGGAGGGCCAAGGAGAATCTCCATCCTTTATTGGTCTCAGGGAGGAACATGACTACTGAGGATAAGGAAAAGGCTGAGGTTCTTAATGCCTTCTTTACATATGTCTTTCCTAGTCAGACCACTTATCCTTGGGGTACTCAGCCTCCCAAGATGGAAGTCCGGGTTGGGGAGCAGAAGAAACCTCTCACAGTTCCGGTGGGAACAGTTGGAGACCTGCAGCTCCACCCGGACTGTCACAAGCCCATGGGGCCAGATGGGATCCACCCGAGGGTGCTGAGGGAGCCAGTGGATGTGGTTGCTGAGCCGCTTTCCAGCATCTCTCAGTAGTCATGGTCATCCGCAGAAGTCCCAGATGACTTGAGGCTTGCTAATGTGATGCCCATCTCTAAGAAGGGTCGTAAGGAGGCCCTGGGAACTACAGGCCTGTCAGCCTGACCTCGGTGCTAGGAAAGGTGATGGAACAGGTCATCTTGAAGACAATCACACAGCATGTGCAAAACAACCGGAGAATCAGGCCCAGTCAGCATGGGATCATGAAAGTCAAGTCCTGCCTGAACAACCTCACCTCCTTTTATGACCGGGTGACCTGCCTAGCGGATGAGGGAAAGGCTGTTGACATAGTCTACCTAGATTCAGCAAAGCCTTTGATATGGTTTCCCACAGTATTCTAGTGGAGAAGCTGGCAGCCCATGGCTTGGACAGGTACACTCTTTGCTGGGTTAAAAACTGGCTCTGTGGGCCCAGCGAGTGTGGTGAATGGAGTGAGGTCCAGCTGGAGGCTGGTCACCTGTGGTGTTCCCCAGGGGTCCGTGTTGGGCCATCCTCTTAATTCTTTATTGATGATTTGGATGAGGGAATTGAGTGCTCCCTCAGTAAGTTTGCAGATGACAACACCAAGTTGGGGAAAGCGTCGACCTGCCGAGGGGTAGGAAGGCCCTGCAGAGGGACCTGGACAGGTTGGATGGATGGGCAGAGGCCAGTGGGATGAGGTTCAGCACAGCTAAGCGCCAGGTCCTGCACTTCAGCCAACAAGGCTATGCAACACTACAGGCTTGGGACAGAGTGGCTGGAAAGCTGTGCAGAGGAAAAGGATCTGTGGGTGTTGATCGACGCTCACCTGAACATGAGCCGGCAGTGTGCCCAGGTGGCCAAGAAGGCCAACGGCATCCTGGCTTGTATGAGGAATAGTGTAGCCTATAGTGTAGGTGATCGTCCCCCTGTACTCTGCTCTGGTGAGGCATCACTTCAAGTACTGTGTTCAGCTTTGGACCTCTCAGGTACAAGAAAGACATCGAGGCCCTGGAGCATGTCCAGAGTAGGGCTACGAAGCTGGTGAAGGGTCTGGAACACAAGTCCTATGAGCTGCGGCTGAGGGAACTGGGGTTGTTTAATCTGGAGAAGAGGAGGCTCAGGGAGACCTCATTGCTCTCTATAGCTGCCTGAAAGGAAGGTGTGGGGAGCTGGGGGTCAGCCTCTTCTCACAGATAACTAGTAATAGGACTAGAGGGAATGGCCAGGGGAGTTTCAGGATGGAAATTAGGAGATATTTCTACTCCTGTAGAGTAGTTAGGTGTTGGGATGGGTTGCCCGGGGAGTGGAGGAGTCATTGTATGTGGGTGTGTTTAAGGAAAGGCTGGACCTGGAAGTTAGGGGCACGGTTTAGTGGGTGATATCGGTGGTAGGGTGATGGTTGGACCAGATGATCTTGGAGGTCTTTTCCAAGCTTAATGATTTTATGATCTTTGCGGGTTCCCTCAACCTGGGGATATTCCATGATTCTGTTATACAGTAAATTGCCATGCTCAGCAGTAACGTTTACAGCAAGGGTAGAGACAGTGACACCAACTGTATTGTTACAAATACTGAGACATTTTCTACAGATTTCTTGGCTTTATTTGCTTTGTCTAAAAGCCTTGGACTGCTGTGAGCCTCCCGGTCCCCCCCCCCGGTTGACGGCATGTGTCCCACCTGCCATCTCAGCCTCAGCTTCACCAGCTCCTGGGGCACAGTTGGGAAAGAGTGGTGAGTGCCCTCCTTGCTCGCCCTCCCTGCGCGCACAGTTGTAGACGCATAGAATCTTCCAGGTTGGAAAAGACCCACAAGATCATCAGGTCCAACCATCAGCCTGACCTAGAGAGTCCCATCACCAGACTGTGTCCCTTAGGGTCACAACCACCTGTCTCTTAAATACCTCCAGGGATGAGGATTCCACCACTTCCCTGGGCAGCCGTTCCAAGGCTTGAGAACCCTCTCCATGAAGAAATTCTTCCTAACAGGCAAGCCTGGTGCAACTTGAGCTGCACCCTACGCATTGCACGCTGGCTCAGCTTTGGCCATCAGCGGGTCCCTTTTGGGGGAGCCAGCTGTGTCCCACTTCTGACAGAAGCTGTCCCTGCCGCTCCCCTTCATGACCTTGCCATGTCAACCCGATACACTTCCCTGCTCAGTATTGCTCTGCCCAGTGCTGGTTACAGAGGGTATTATTTGTTTATTTTTTTGGAGGGGTAAACTCTTTACCAGGGAGGGTAGGGATAGGAGAAGGGGTGACGGTTCTAAACTAAAAGAGGGTAGATTTAGATTAGACTTGAGGAAGAAATTCTTTGCTCAGAGGGTGGTGAAGCACTGCCATGGGTTGCTCAGAGAAGCTGTGGATTCCCCTTCCCTGGAAGCGGACAAGACCAGGTTGGATGGAGCTTTGGGCCTCCTGACATAGTGGAAACCGTTCATGCCCATGGCGGGGCATGGTGGGAGGGGCAGTGTGACTGGATGGTCGTGAGGGTCCCTTCCAACCCAAACCATTCTGAGATTCTATGGTTCCAAGGTGGTGTCCAGCAGGACCCCAGATCCTTCCCAGCAAAGCACTTATCCCCAGCTGGAGAGCTCCCAGCAAGTGCTGCTTCCTGGGGTCGTTCCTGCTCAGGTGCAGGACTTTGCCCTTCACCTCGTTGAACTTCTTGGGGTTCCTGCCTTGGCCGGACACAGCGTAGCTGCAGACGTGCAGGCCTGGAAATGGGTAGCATGTGTTTTTGGGGAAGCAACTCAACAGTGCCTTGTACGTGGGGAAAAAACACGCCAGCACCAACACCCCAGCTGGCCCTGCAAAGGGCTGCATCGACGTACCCTTCTCCCACCTGTCTGAACCCATCGGCCTTCGGGTCCAGCGGACACACGAGGAAGCGGCGGGAGTATCAGGAGGAAAAGGGGGAGAAAGCAGCGAGGGTAGGGACAGAGACACCAAGTGTGTCGTTACAATACTCAGACATTTTCTGCAGTTTTCATGGCTTTATTTGCTTTGTCTAAAAGCCTTAGACTGCTGTGAGCCTTCCTGTTCCCCCCGGTTGCTGGCGTGTGCCCCATCTGCTGGCCCAGCCCCAGCTTGGCCAGCTCCTGGGGCACTGTCCTAGCGTCGCCGGCGGGGTGGCCTCTTTGCGGGTGGGGCAGAGTCGTGGGAAGTGGGGGCCCTCCTCTTCGCAGCTCGCTGGGGCCCCCTGCGTCTTTGGTCCCCGCCCTGGCCGGCAGTGGAGGGACCAGCCACAGCCTCCTGTGGTTCCTCCGGTGGCACTTGTTGATCTCTAGGCTCAGGAACCGGCACGGATGGAAGGCGGCTCGGTCCCCCACGGAAGGCAGCATTTGAGGTCCCAGGGAGCTCCTCTGCGTTGGTTCCCTCGGAGCTCTCTGGGCCAGCTGATGGTGTCCCCAGAGATGTGGCAGTGTGGCTGGGGAGTGCTGCAGGGCTGCCTTCCTGTCCTCCGGCAGCACGGGAGGCCCCCAGGCCCAGGATGTTTCGGGCCTCCCCGCTGCACCGCTGCACGGCAGTGACAATGAGCCGCTGCACGAAGCCGGCCGTCTGCCTTCCCAGGGAGGTCCTCAGGAGCAGGGTGAGGGCCCCCTCGTCCAGGCCAAAGAAGCGCAGGCCTGAGATGACGTTGCGCTGCGCTTCTGAGGCTGCCCTGCCGTCATCCCCGAGGAGCTGCCCCAGCTCGTGGCGCAGCCAGGGCAGCAGGGGCTGGAGCACAGCAGGGTACAGCCGGAACAGGGACGCCCAGGCGACGGGGTGGAGGCCGCCCACAGCGGCTGTGGGCACTGGTCCTGCAGCCTCTGGTCGGGAGGCTGGGTGGGCAGGAGCTCCGTCTGCCTGCTGGGCGGTGACCGGTGCCTCCGCAGGTGGTGGGATGACGAGCTCCTTGAAGCTGTTGTCCGCCCGCACCGAGTGCACGATGGAGCTCACCCTCCTCTTGCAGAGGGGGCACTCGGGCTTGCTCTCAGCCCACCGCTGGATGCATTTAAAGCAGAAGCAGTGGAGGCATGGCACCACATAGCTGGGGTTCACCCAGCTGTCCAGACAGATGGGACAGCGGGTGTCCAGCGCCGTGGCCATGCTGTCCACCTGCTGAGGTGAGCTGGGGAGAACTGGCGATGACGAGCCGCTCCCTCTCACCGCCGCTGCAGCAGCAGGTGTCACGCTGCAAAAGGCAGAGAAGAGGCCATGGTCATCGGCTGAGCCGGGGGGGCTGGAAGAGTTGTGCAGGCCGCTCAAGGAGGAAACCCTTCCAGCTGCCCAGGGAGAGATGTCTCCGCAGCACTCACCTCTGCTGCTGCGAGCGCTCCTCCTGGGTCTCCTGACGGCCCGAACGAGGCAGAGCCGCAGAAGGATCTCTGATGGCTCTGGGAAGGGCACTGAGAGCTGCTGCAGCAACTCCCAGAGCACGACACCAGCACCAAGGCCAACCTTGCTCCTCACTCCAGACCTCGCGTAAACGCTCAGCCGGAGTGCGGGCACTAGCCGGCGGGGTGGGACTCTGCGCCCGCATATGAGCAGTGAGGGCCACGCAGTCACAATCCGTCGCCCAGGCTCTCACAGTGCATCGCTCGGAGCCATCACAATGGGCCGTCCTGCCCCGCAGCGCTCGCTCTGGCAGCGCTCTGGCCCCAGCACATGCGTCTGTGTCTAGCACAATGTCACTTACCCCTCTGACCCACAAAGTGTTTGTCTTCTTCTCGGCATCGGTGTTATCCACCAGTCACTGGAGCCTTGGCCATGTCTTCCCAGTGCACCATCAGATCACCCTGGCCATGGCAGACACCTCCAGGCCCATGAAGCAAGAGCGTCCATTCCATAAAACCTCGTGCCTGCCTTTGAGGCTGCACGACACAGTCCTCACACCGCTCTTCCTACACTGCAGCACAGCTGGCCAGCCCTCGGGTTGCCCTGGTTCTCCCCACAGCAGGCTAATGGCAGCCCTTGGCTTGCCCTCAGGGATCTCCTTGATTTTGACCCTCTCTGGAGGGAGCAGGGCGTTCCCCTCTGCTTAGCACCCATCAGGCCTCATCCGGGCATCGTGTCCTCTTTGGGGTCCCGGGCGGGAGAGACGTCGACAAGCTGGAGGAGTTCAGGGGAGAGCACTGATGCGGTGGGGCTGGAGCACTCGCCCCGTGAGGGGGATGTGGGGCCGGGACTGGTTCAGCATGGACCAGAGTAGGCTTAGGGGCACAGCGTGGAGCCTGTGGGAATGGGATGACTGCAACGGGGACAAGACCTTCCCAGCAGCACGTGGCAGGAGGAGCGGAGGCAGATCTGGGCCTGGAGAAGTCCAGGCTGGTGATAGGGAAAAACAGAGAAGTCCTCTCAGGGTTATGAAGAACACTCAAGAAGTCCTGTCAGGCTTAGGAGTGGATTTTCTAGCAAGGTGGCATCACCCCTGAGCATGGAGGTTTTCGAGACCTGAGTGGAGCCAGCCCAGAGCACAAGGGTCACGAGCCTGCAAAGGGACACGCGCGGAAGTCCAGGGAGGGAAAGCGTCGCCAGCGTGAAATGGAGACGGGGTTTCCAAATGAGCTCATTGCAGCCAAGTCAAGACACAGAGGCCCTACAGACGCAGAAGGCCCAGCCCCGTTGGGCTCTCTCTCCTCAGGGCCCAGAGCCCCTGGGAGAGCACACGTCCCCTCTCTGTGGAGCTCAGAGCAGGGCTTTCGAGCCCTGTAGGAGCAGAGGGCCAGGTGCCATGGTGCTTGATTTAGGGAAAGAGCAACATAAAAAGCCACGGTACCAGCAGTGGTGGGACATGAGTGAGTGGAAAGAGGTCCAGCAGGAGCAAGACACCCAACTCAGAGGTGCTCAACTCAGCACCAAGAAGCTGATGAGTCAATAGCACCAGGCCCCACAGTGCTCAAGAAAGGGAAAAGGTCTCCTGCAAGGTTAAAGGGCCCAGCTCCTTCTCCTCTGGAGCAAAATGCACCCAGAGAGCTCAGGTTCAGGCCCCACGAGGGACAAATGGTGGCAGAGGCTGTGCAAGAGCAGGCAGAGAAGACCCACAGTGCTCTGCGGAGGACAAAGAGGCTCTGCAAGAGCAGTGGGCAAGGACAGCTGACCCAAATTGGCAAGAGGGATATCCCATACCAAACTGGGATACCAATACAGACGATACCAAATTGGGTGGAGCTGTTGACTCCATCGGGGGTGCTGAGGCCCTGAAGAGAGACCTAGACAGGTTGGAGAGCTGGGCAATCGCCAACAATCTGAAGTTTAACAAGAACAAGTGCCCGATTCTGCACCTGGGAAGGGGCAGCCCTGGCTATATGTACAGCCTGGGGGATGAGATGCTGGAGATCAGCCCTGCAGAAAGTGGTCGGGAGTTCTGGTCAGCAGCAAGCCAAACATGAGCCAGCAGTGTGCCTTGGCAGCCACGATGGCCATCCGTATCCTGAGGTTTATCAGGCACCTAGCAAGTCAAGGTGTCGTTGGTCGAGTGGGTTTACGTGGCATGGTTTTGGTAGCGGAGGACTGCAATGGTGCCCTCTGTAAGAAGAGTCCAGCAGCTGCCCCATGTTAGATTAGGGCCAGTTGCGGCCAGATCCAAAGGGACCCACCGCTGCCCAGAACCGAGCCAGTAAGCGATGTCTTTTGCGCCTTTCTGAGAGCAGATTTAAGAAAAGGAAAAAGCAAACAAGCAAACAAGCAAAACAAAACAAAACAAAACAAATCTACTGCACAGCAGCAAGTGGTAGAGTGAGGAGTGAGAAGCAGCACTGCAATCCCCCAGGACAGTGCAGCAGGAGGGCGGGAGGTGCTCCAGGCACGCAGCAGCAGTTCCCCTGTGGCCTGTGGAGAGGCCCCTGGTGGAGCAGGCTGTCCCCCTGCAGCCCACGGGTCCCATGGCAGAGCACCTCTCTACACTGCCCCATCTCAATCCTTATGATGATCTGGCACGGAAGAAGACTGGTGTGGCTGAACAGGGCACTTTTGCTGAGTCTCCAGGAGAAAGAGAGTCTATATCCAGTGGAAGAAGGGAGAGGCCGCTTGGAGAGAGTACAAGGAATTTGCTAGCATATGCAGAGAGAAAATCAGAAAGGCTACAGTCAAACATGAGCTCAACCTGGCCACTATGGTAAATGGTAACAAAAAATGTTTTTCCAGATATATTAACAGGATGAGGAGGGCCAAGGAGAATCTCCATCCTTTATTGGTCTCAGGGAGGAACATGACTACTGAGGATAAGGAAAAGGCTGAGGTTCTTAATGCCTTCTTTACATATGTCTTTCCTAGTCAGACCACTTATCCTTGGGGTACTCAGCCTCCCAAGATGGAAGTCCGGGTTGGGGAGCAGAAGAAACCTCTCACAGTTCCGGTGGGAACAGTTGGAGACCTGCAGCTCCACCCGGACTGTCACAAGCCCATGGGGCCAGATGGGATCCACCCGAGGGTGCTGAGGGAGCCAGTGGATGTGGTTGCTGAGCCGCTTTCCAGCATCTCTCAGTAGTCATGGCATCCGCAGAAGTCCCAGATGACTTGAGGCTTGCTAATGTGATGCCCATCTCTAAGAAGGGTCGTAAGGAGGCCCTGGGAACTACAGGCCTGTCAGCCTGACCTCGGTGCTAGGAAAGGTGATGGAACAGGTCATCTTGAAGACAATCACACAGCATGTGCAAAACAACCGGAGAATCAGGCCCAGTCAGCATGGGATCATGAAAGTCAAGTCCTGCCTGAACAACCTCACCTCCTTTTATGACCGGGTGACCTGCCTAGCGGATGAGGGAAAGGCTGTTGACATAGTCTACCTAGATTTCAGCAAAGCCTTTGATATGGTTTCCCACAGTATTCTAGTGGAGAAGCTGGCAGCCCATGGCTTGGACAGGTACACTCTTTGCTGGGTTAAAAACTGGCTTGACGTCTGGGCCCAGCGAGTGGTGGTGAATGGAGTGAGGTCCAGCTGGAGGCTGGTCACCTGTGGTGTTCCCCAGGGGTCCGTGTTGGGGCCCATCCTCTTTAATATCTTTATTGATGATTTGGATGAGGGAATTGAGTGCTCCCTCAGTAAGTTTGCAGATGACAACACCAAGTTGGGGGAAAGCGTCGACCTGCCGAGGGGTAGGAAGGCCCTGCAGAGGGACCTGGACAGGTTGGATGGATGGGCAGAGGCCAGTGGGATGAGGTTCAGCACAGCTAAGCGCCAGGTCCTGCACTTCAGCCAACAAGGCTATGCAACACTACAGGCTTGGGACAGAGTGGCTGGAAAGCTGTGCAGAGGAAAAGGATCTGTGGGTGTTGATCGACGCTCACCTGAACATGAGCCGGCAGTGTGCCCAGGTGGCCAAGAAGGCCAACGGCATCCTGGCTTGTATGAGGAATAGTGTAGCCTATAGTGTAGGTGATCGTCCCCCTGTACTCTGCTCTGGTGAGGCATCACTTCAAGTACTGTGTTCAGCTTTGGACCTCTCAGGTACAAGAAAGACATCGAGGCCCTGGAGCATGTCCAGAGTAGGGCTACGAAGCTGGTGAAGGGTCTGGAACACAAGTCCTATGAGCTGCGGCTGAGGGAACTGGGGTTGTTTAATCTGGAGAAGAGGAGGCTCAGGGGAGACCTCATTGCTCTCTATAGCTGCCTGAAAGGAAGGTGTGGGGAGCTGGGGGTCAGCCTCTTCTCACAGATAACTAGTAATAGGACTAGAGGGAATGGCCAGGGGAGTTTCAGGATGGAAATTAGGAGATATTTCTACTCCTGTAGAGTAGTTAGGTGTTGGGATGGGTTGCCCGGGGAGGTGGAGGAGTCATTGTATGTGGGTGTGTTTAAGGAAAGGCTGGACCTGGAAGTTAGGGGCACGGTTTAGTGGGTGATATCGGTGGTAGGGTGATGGTTGGACCAGATGATCTTGGAGGTCTTTTCCAAGCTTAATGATTTTATGATCTTTGCGGGTTCCCTCAACCTGGGGATATTCCATGATTCTGTTATACAGTAAATTGCCATGCTCAGCAGTAACGTTTACAGCAAGGGTAGAGACAGTGACACCAACTGTATTGTTACAAATACTGAGACATTTTCTACAGATTTCTTGGCTTTATTTGCTTTGTCTAAAAGCCTTGGACTGCTGTGAGCCTTCCTGTCCCCCCGGTTGCTGGCGTGTGCCCCATCTGCTGGCCCAGCCCCAGCTTGGCCAGCTCCTGGGGCACTGTCCTAGCGCGCCGGCGGGGTGGCCTCTTTGCGGGTGGGGCAGAGTCGTGGGAAGTGGGGGCCCTCCTCTTCGCAGCTCGCTGGGGCCCCCTGCGTCTTTGGTCCCCGCCCTGGCCGGCAGTGGAGGGACCAGCCACAGCCTCCTGTGGTTCCTCCGGTGGCACTTGTTGATCTCTAGGCTCAGGAACCGGCACGGATGGAAGGCGGCTCGGTCCCCCACCCCCCACGGAAGGCAGCATTTGAGGTCCCAGGGAGCTCCTCTGCGTTGGTTCCCTCGGAGCTCTCTGGGCCAGCTGATGGTGTCCCCAGAGATGTGGCAGTGTGGCTGGGGAGTGCTGCAGGGCTGCCTTCCTGTCCTCCGGCAGCACGGGAGGCCCCCAGGCCCAGGATGTTTCGGGCCTCCCCGCTGCACCGCTGCACGGCAGTGACAATGAGCCGCTGCACGAAGCCGGCCGTCTGCCTTCCCAGGGAGGTCCTCAGGAGCAGGGTGAGGGCCCCTCGTCCAGGCCAAAGAAGCGCAGGCCTGAGATGACGTTGCGCTGCGCTTCTGAGGCTGCCCTGCCGTCATCCCCGAGGAGCTGCCCCAGCTCGTGGCGCAGCCAGGGCAGCAGGGGCTGGAGCACAGCAGGGTACAGCCGGAACAGGGACGCCCAGGCGACGGGGTGGAGGCCGCCCACAGCGGCTGTGGGCACTGGTCCTGCAGCCTCTGGTCGGGAGGCTGGGTGGGCAGGAGCTCCGTCTGCCTGCTGGGCGGTGACCGGTGCCTCCGCAGGTGGTGGGATGACGAGCTCCTTGAAGCTGTTGTCCGCCCGCACCGAGTGCACGATGGAGCTCACCCTCCTCTTGCAGAGGGGGCACTCGGGCTTGCTCTCAGCCCACCGCTGGATGCATTTAAAGCAGAAGCAGTGGAGGCATGGCACCACATAGCTGGGGTTCACCCAGCTGTCCAGACAGATGGGACAGCGGGTGTCCAGCGCCGTGGCCATGCTGTCCACCTGCTGAGGTGAGCTGGGGAGAACTGGCGATGACGAGCCGCTCCCTCTCACCGCGCTGCAGCAGCAGGTGTCACGCTGCAAAAGGCAGAGAAGAGGCCATGGTCATCGGCTGAGCCGGGGGCGGCTGGAAGAGTTGTGCAGGCCGCTCAAGGAGGAAACCCTTCCAGCTGCCCAGGGAGAGATGTCTCCGCAGCACTCACCTCTGCTGCTGCGAGCGCTCCTCCTGGGTCTCCTGACGGCCCGAACGAGGCAGAGCCGCAGAAGGATCTCTGATGGCTCTGGGAAGGGCACTGAGAGCTGCTGCAGCAACTCCCAGAGCACGACACCAGCACCAAGGCCAACCTTGCTCCTCACTCCAGACCTCGCGTAAACGCTCAGCCGGAGTGCGGGCACTAGCCGGCGGGGTGGGACTCTGCGCCCGCATATGAGCAGTGAGGGCCACGCAGTCACAATCCGTCGCTCCAGGCTCTCACAGTGCATCGCTCGGAGCCATCACAATGGGCCGTCCTGCCCCGCAGCGCTCGCTCTGGCAGCGCTCTGGCCCCAGCACATGCGTCTGTGTCTAGCACAATGTCACTTACCCCTCTGACCCACAAAGTGTTTGTCTTCTTCTCGGCATCGGTGTTATCCACCAGTCACTGGAGCCTTGGCCATGTCTTCCCAGTGCACCATCAGATCACCCTGGCCATGGCAGACACCTCCAGGCCCATGAAGCAGAGCGTCCATTCCACAAAAACTCGTGCCTGCCTTGTGAGGCCCTGCACGACACAGTCCTCACACCGCTCTTCCTACACTGCAGCACAGCTGGCCAGCCCTCGGGTTGCCCTGGTTCTCCCCACAGCAGGCTAATGGCAGCCCTGGCTTGCCCTCAGGGATTCGTCCTTGATTTTGACCCTCTCTGGAGGGAGCAGGGCGTTCCCCTCTGCTTAGCACCCATCAGGCCTCATCCGGGCATCGTGTCCTCTTTGGGGTCCCGGGCGGGAGAGACGTCGACAAGCTGGAGGAGTTCAGGGGAGAGCACTGATGCGGGTGGGGCTGGAGCACTCGCCCCGTGAGGGGGATGTGGGGCCGGGACTGGTTCAGCATGGACCAGAGTAGGCTTAGGGGCACAGCGTTCGGAGGCCTGTGGGAATGGGATGACTGCAACGGGGACAAGACCTTCCCAGCAGCACATGGCAGGAGGAGCGGAGGCAGATCTGGGCCTGGAGAAGTCCAGGCTGGTGATAGGGAAAAACAGAGAAGTCCTCTCAGGGTTATGAAGAACACTCAAGAAGTCCTGTCAGGCTTAGGAGTGGATTTTCTAGCAAGGTGGCATCACCCCTGAGCATGGAGGTTTTCGAGACCTGAGTGGAGCCAGCCCAGAGCACAAGGGTCACGAGCCTGCAAAGGGACACGCGCGGAAGTCCAGGGAGGAAAGCGTCGCCAGCGTGAAATGGAGACGGGGTTTCCAAATGAGCTCATTGCAGCCAAGTCAAGACACAGATGGCCCTACAGACGCAGAAGGCCCAGCCCCGTTGGGCTCCTCTCTCCTCAGGGCCCAGAGCCCTGGGAGAGCACACGTCCCCTCTCTGTGGAGCTCAGAGCAGGGCTTTCGAGCCCTGTAGGAGCAGAGGGCCAGGTGCCATGGTGCTTGATTTAGGGAAAGAGCAACATAAAAAGCCACTGGTACCAGCAAGTGGTGGGACATGAGTGAGTGGAAAGAGGTCCAGCAGGAGCAAGACACCCAACTCAGAGGTGCTCAACTCAGCACCAAGAAGCTGATGAGTCAATAGCACCAGGCCCCACAGTGCTCAAGAAAGGGAAAAGGTCTCCTGCAAGGTTAAAGGGCCCAGCTCCTTCTCCTCTGGAGCAAAATGCACCCAGAGAGCTCAGGTTCAGGCCCCACGAGGGACAAATGGCTGGCAGAGGCTGTGCAAGAGCAGGCAGAGAAGACCCAACAGTGCTCTGCGGAGGACAAAGAGGCTCTGCAAGAGCAGTGGGCAAGGACAGCTGACCCAAATTGGCAAGAGGGATATCCCATACCAAACTGGGATACCATACAGACGATACCAAATTGGGTGGAGCTGTTGACTCCATCGGGGGTGCTGAGGCCCTGAAGAGAGACCTAGACAGGTTGGAGAGCTGGGCAATCGCCAACAATCTGAAGTTTAACAAGAACAACGTGCCCGATTCTGCACCTGGGAAGGGGCAGCCCTGGCTATATGTACAGCCTGGGGGATGAGATGCTGGAGATCAGCCCTGCAGAAAGTGGTCGGGAGTTCTGGTCAGCAGCAAGCCAAACATGAGCCAGCAGTGTGCCTTGGCAGCCCACGATGACCATCCGTATCCTGAGGTTTATCAGGCACCTAGCAAGTCAAGGTGTCGTTGGTCGAGTGGGTTTACGTGGCATGGGTTTTGGTAGCGGAGGACTGCAATGGTGCCCTCTGTAAGAAGAGGTCCAGCAGCTGCCCCATGTTAGATTAGGGCCAGTTGCGGCCAGATCCAAAGGGACCCACCGCTGCCCAGAACCGAGCCAGTAAGCGATGTCTTTTGCGCCTTTCTGAGAGCAGATTTAAGAAAAGGAAAAAGCAAACAAGCAAACAAGCCAAAACAAAACAAACAAAACAAATCTACTGCACAGCAGCAAGTGGTTTAGAGTGAGGAGTGAGAAGCAGCACTGCAATCCCCCAGGGACAGTGCAGCAGGAGGGCGGGAGGTGCTCAGGCACGCAGCAGCAGTTCCCCTGTGGCCTGTGGAGAGGGCCCCTGGTGGAGCAGGCTGTCCCCCTGCAGCCCACGGGTCCCATGGCAGAGCACCTCTTACACTGCCCATCTCAATCCTTATGATGATCTGGCACGGAAGAAGACTGGTGTGGCTGAACAGGCACTTTTGCTGAGTCTCCAGGAGAAAGAGAGTCTATATCCAGTGGAAGAAGGGAGAGGCCGCTTGGAGAGAGTACAAGGAATTTGCTAGCATATGCAGAGAGGAAAATCAGAAAGGCTACAGTCAAACATGAGCTCAACCTGGCCCACTATGGTAAATGGTAACAAAAAATGTTTTTCCAGATATATTAACAGGATGAGGAGGGCCAAGGAGAATCTCCATCCTTTATTGGTCTCAGGGAGGAACATGACTACTGAGGATAAGGAAAAGGCTGAGGTTCTTAATGCCTTCTTTACATATGTCTTTCCTAGTCAGACCACTTATCCTTGGGGTACTCAGCCTCCCAAGATGGAAGTCCGGGTTGGGAGCAGAAGAAACCTCTCACAGTTCCGGTGGGAACAGTTGGAGACCTGCAGCTCCACCCGGACTGTCACAAGCCCATGGGGCCAGATGGGATCCACCCGAGGGTGCTGAGGGAGCCAGTGGATGTGGTTGCTGAGCCGCTTTCCAGCATCTCTCAGTAGTCATGGTCATCCGCAGAAGTCCCAGATGACTTGAGGCTTGCTAATGTGATGCCCATCTCTAAGAAGGGTCGTAAGGAGGCCCTGGGAACTACAGGCCTGTCAGCCTGACCTCGGTGCTAGGAAAGGTGATGGAACAGGTCATCTTGAAGACAATCACACAGCATGTGCAAAACAACCGGAGAATCAGGCCCAGTCAGCATGGGATCATGAAAGTCAAGTCCTGCCTGAACAACCTCACCTCCTTTTATGACCGGGTGACCTGCCTAGCGGATGAGGGAAAGGCTGTTGACATAGTCTACCTAGATTTCAGCAAAGCCTTTGATATGGTTTCCCACAGTATTCTAGTGGAGAAGCTGGCAGCCCATGGCTTGGACAGGTACACTCTTTGCTGGGTTAAAAACTGGCTTGACGTCTGGGCCCAGCGAGTGGTGGTGAATGGAGTGAGGTCCAGCTGGAGGCTGGTCACCTGTGGTGTTCCCCAGGGGTCCGTGTTGGGGCCCATCCTCTTTAATATCTTTATTGATGATTTGGATGAGGGAATTGAGTGCTCCCTCAGTAAGTTTGCAGATGACAACCCCAAGTTGGGGAAAGCGTCGACCTGCCGAGGGGTAGGAAGGCCCTGCAGAGGGACCTGGACAGGTTGGATGGATGGGCAGAGGCCAGTGGGATGAGGTTCAGCACAGCTAAGCGCCAGGTCCTGCACTTCAGCCAACAAGGCTATGCAACACTACAGGCTTGGGACAGAGTGGCTGGAAAGCTGTGCAGAGGAAAAGGATCTGTGGGTGTTGATCGACGCTCACCTGAACATGAGCCGGCAGTGTGCCCAGGTGGCCAAGAAGGCCAACGGCATCCTGGCTTGTATGAGGAATAGTGTAGCCTATAGTGTAGGTGATCGTCCCCCTGTACTCTGCTCTGGTGAGGCATCACTTCAAGTACTGTGTTCAGCTTTGGACCTCTCAGGTACAAGAAAGACATCGAGGCCCTGGAGCATGTCCAGAGTAGGGCTACGAAGCTGGTGAAGGGTCTGGAACACAAGTCCTATGAGCTGCGGCTGAGGGAACTGGGGTTGTTTAATCTGGAGAAGAGGAGGCTCAGGGGAGACCTCATTGCTCTCTATAGCTGCCTGAAAGGAAGGTGTGGGGAGCTGGGGGTCAGCCTCTTCTCACAGATAACTAGTAATAGGACTAGAGGGAATGGCCAGGGGAGTTTCAGGATGGAAATTAGGAGATATTTCTACTCCTGTAGAGTAGTTAGGTGTTGGGATGGGTTGCCCGGGGAGGTGGAGGAGTCATTGTATGTGGGTGTGTTTAAGGAAAGGCTGGACCTGGAAGTTAGGGGCACGGTTTAGTGGGTGATATCGGTGGTAGGGTGATGGTTGGACCAGATGATCTTGGAGGTCTTTTCCAAGCTTAATGATTTTATGATCTTTGCGGGTTCCCTCAACCTGGGGATATTCCATGATTCTGTTATACAGTAAATTGCCATGCTCAGCAGTAACGTTTACAGCAAGGGTAGAGACAGTGACACCAACTGTATTGTTACAAATACTGAGACATTTTCTACAGATTTCTTGGCTTTATTTGCTTTGTCTAAAAGCCTTGGACTGCTGTGAGCCTTCCGGTCCCCCCCCCCCGGTTGACGGCATGTGTCCCACCTGCCATCTCAGCCTCAGCTTCACCAGCTCCTGGGGCACAGTTGGGAAAGAGTGGTGAGTGCCCTCCTTGCTCGCCCTCCCTGCGCGCACAGTTGTAGACGCATAGAATCTTCCAGGTTGGAAAAGACCCACAAGATCATCAGGTCCAACCATCAGCCTGACCTAGAGAGTCCCATCACCAGACTGTGTCCCTTAGGGTCACAACCACCTGTCTCTTAAATACCTCCAGGGATGAGGATTCCACCACTTCCCTGGGCAGCCCGTTCCAAGGCTTGAGAACCCTCTCCATGAAGAAATTCTTCCTAACAGGCAAGCCTGGTGCAACTTGAGCTGCACCCTACGCATTGCACGCTGGCTCAGCTTTGGCCATCAGCGGGTCCCTTTTGGGGGAGCCAGCTGTGTCCCACTTCTGACAGAAGCTGTCCCTGCCGCTCCCCTTCATGACCTTGCCATGTCAACCCGATACACTTCCCTGCTCAGTATTGCTCTGCCCAGTGCTGGTTACAGAGGGTATTATTTGTTTATTTTTTTGGAGGGGTAAACTCTTTACCAGGGAGGGTAGGGATAGGAGAAGGGGTGACGGTTCTAAACTAAAAGAGGGTAGATTTAGATTAGACTTGAGGAAGAAATTCTTTGCTCAGAGGGTGGTGAAGCACTGCCATGGGTTGCTCAGAGAAGCTGTGGATTCCCCTTCCCTGGAAGCGGACAAGACCAGGTTGGATGGAGCTTTGGGCCTCCTGACATAGTGGAAACCGTTCATGCCCATGGCGGGGCATGGTGGGAGGGGCAGTGTGACTGGATGGTCGTGAGGGTCCCTTCCAACCCAAACCATTCTGAGATTCTATGGTTCCAAGGTGGTGTCCAGCAGGACCCCAGATCCTTCCCAGCAAAGCACTTATCCCCAGCTGGAGAGCTCCCAGCAAGTGCTGCTTCCTGGGGTCGTTCCTGCTCAGGTGCAGGACTTTGCCCTTCACCTCGTTGAACTTCTTGGGGTTCCTGCCTTGGCCGGACACAGCGTAGCTGCAGACGTGCAGGCCTGGAAATGGGTAGCATGTGTTTTTGGGGAAGCAACTCAACAGTGCCTTGTACGTGGGGAAAAAACACGCCAGCACCAACACCCCAGCTGGCCCTGCAAAGGGCTGCATCGACGTACCCTTCTCCCACCTGTCTGAACCCATCGGCCTTCGGGTCCAGCGGACACACGAGGAAGCGGCGGGAGTATCAGGAGGAAAAGGGGGAGAAAGCAGCGAGGGTAGGGACAGAGACACCAAGTGTGTCGTTACAGATACTCAGACATTTTCTGCAGTTTTCATGGCTTTATTTGCTTTGTCTAAAAGCCTTAGACTGCTGTGAGCCTTCCTGTTCCCCCCGGTTGCTGGCGTGTGCCCCATCTGCTGGCCCAGCCCCAGCTTGGCCAGCTCCTGGGGCACTGTCCTAGCGTCGCCGGCGGGGTGGCCTCTTTGCGGGTGGGGCAGAGTCGTGGGAAGTGGGGGCCCTCCTCTTCGCAGCTCGCTGGGGCCCCCTGCGTCTTTGGTCCCCGCCCTGGCCGGCAGTGGAGGGACCAGCCACAGCCTCCTGTGGTTCCTCCGGTGGCACTTGTTGATCTCTAGGCTCAGGAACCGGCACGGATGGAAGGCGGCTCGGTCCCCCACGGAAGGCAGCATTTGAGGTCCCAGGGAGCTCCTCTGCGTTGGTTCCCTCGGAGCTCTCTGGGCCAGCTGATGGTGTCCCCAGAGATGTGGCAGTGTGGCTGGGGAGTGCTGCAGGGCTGCCTTCCTGTCCTCCGGCAGCACGGGAGGCCCCCAGGCCCAGGATGTTTCGGGCCTCCCCGCTGCACCGCTGCACGGCAGTGACAATGAGCCGCTGCACGAAGCCGGCCGTCTGCCTTCCCAGGGAGGTCCTCAGGAGCAGGGTGAGGGCCCCCTCGTCCAGGCCAAAGAAGCGCAGGCCTGAGATGACGTTGCGCTGCGCTTCTGAGGCTGCCCTGCCTGTCATCCCCGAGGAGCTGCCCCAGCTCGTGGCGCAGCCAGGGCAGCAGGGGCTGGAGCACAGCAGGGTACAGCCGGAACAGGGACGCCCAGGCGACGGGGTGGAGGCCGCCCACAGCGGCTGTGGGCACTGGTCCTGCAGCCTCTGGTCGGGAGGCTGGGTGGGCAGGAGCTCCGTCTGCCTGCTGGGCGGTGACCGGTGCCTCCGCAGGTGGTGGGATGACGAGCTCCTTGAAGCTGTTGTCCGCCCGCACCGAGTGCACGATGGAGCTCACCCTCCTCTTGCAGAGGGGGCACTCGGGCTTGCTCTCAGCCCACCGCTGGATGCATTTAAAGCAGAAGCAGTGGAGGCATGGCACCACATAGCTGGGGTTCACCCAGCTGTCCAGACAGATGGGACAGCGGGTGTCCAGCGCCGTGGCCATGCTGTCCACCTGCTGAGGTGAGCTGGGGAGAACTGGCGATGACGAGCCGCTCCCTCTCACCGCCGCTGCAGCAGCAGGTGTCACGCTGCAAAAGGCAGAGAAGAGGCCATGGTCATCGGCTGAGCCGGGGGCGGCTGGAAGAGTTGTGCAGGCCGCTCAAGGAGGAAACCCTTCCAGCTGCCCAGGGAGAGATGTCTCCGCAGCACTCACCTCTGCTGCTGCGAGCGCTCCTCCTGGGTCTCCTGACGGCCCGAACGAGGCAGAGCCGCAGAAGGATCTCTGATGGCTCTGGGAAGGGCACTGAGAGCTGCTGCAGCAACTCCCAGAGCACGACACCAGCACCAAGGCCAACCTTGCTCCTCACTCCAGACCTCGCGTAAACGCTCAGCCGGAGTGCGGGCACTAGCCGGCGGGGTGGGACTCTGCGCCCGCATATGAGCAGTGAGGGCCACGCAGTCACAATCCGTCGCCCCAGGCTCTCACAGTGCATCGCTCGGAGCCATCACAATGGGCCGTCCTGCCCCGCAGCGCTCGCTCTGGCAGCGCTCTGGCCCCAGCACATGCGTCTGTGTCTAGCACAATGTCACTTACCCCTCTGACCCACAAAGTGTTTGTCTTCTTCTCGGCATCGGTGTTATCCACCAGTCACTGGAGCCTTGGCCATGTCTTCCCAGTGCACCATCAGATCACCCTGGCCATGGCAGACACCTCCAGGCCCATGAAGCAAGAGCGTCCATTCCATAAAACCTCGTGCCTGCCTTTGAGGCTGCACGACACAGTCCTCACACCGCTCTTCCTACACTGCAGCACAGCTGGCCAGCCCTCGGGTTGCCCTGGTTCTCCCCACAGCAGGCTAATGGCAGCCCTTCGGCTTGCCCTCAGGGATCTCCTTGATTTTGACCCTCTCTGGAGGGAGCAGGGCGTTCCCCTCTGCTTAGCACCCATCAGGCCTCATCCGGGCATCGTGTCCTCTTTGGGGTCCCGGGCGGGAGAGACGTCGACAAGCTGGAGGAGTTCAGGGGAGAGCACTGATGCGGTGGGGCTGGAGCACTCGCCCCGTGAGGGGGATGTGGGGCCGGGACTGGTTCAGCATGGACCAGAGTAGGCTTAGGGGCACAGCGTGGAGCCTGTGGGAATGGGATGACTGCAACGGGGACAAGACCTTCCCAGCAGCACATGGCAGGAGGAGCGGAGGCAGATCTGGGCCTGGAGAAGTCCAGGCTGGTGATAGGGAAAAACAGAGAAGTCCTCTCAGGGTTATGAAGAACACTCAAGAAGTCCTGTCAGGCTTAGGAGTGGATTTTCTAGCAAGGTGGCATCACCCCTGAGCATGGAGGTTTTCGAGACCTGAGTGGAGCCAGCCCAGAGCACAAGGGTCACGAGCCTGCAAAGGGACACGCGCGGAAGTCCAGGGAGGGAAAGCGTCGCCAGCGTGAAATGGAGACGGGGTTTCCAAATGAGCTCATTGCAGCCAAGTCAAGACACAGAGGCCCTACAGACGCAGAAGGCCCAGCCCCGTTGGGCTCTCTCTCCTCAGGGCCCAGAGCCCCTGGGAGAGCACACGTCCCCTCTCTGTGGAGCTCAGAGCAGGGCTTTCGAGCCCTGTAGGAGCAGAGGGCCAGGTGCCATGGTGCTTGATTTAGGGAAAGAGCAACATAAAAAGCCACGGTACCAGCAGTGGTGGGACATGAGTGAGTGGAAAGAGGTCCAGCAGGAGCAAGACACCCAACTCAGAGGTGCTCAACTCAGCACCAAGAAGCTGATGAGTCAATAGCACCAGGCCCCACAGTGCTCAAGAAAGGGAAAAGGTCTCCTGCAAGGTTAAAGGGCCCAGCTCCTTCTCCTCTGGAGCAAAATGCACCCAGAGAGCTCAGGTTCAGGCCCCACGAGGGACAAATGGTGGCAGAGGCTGTGCAAGAGCAGGCAGAGAAGACCCACAGTGCTCTGCGGAGGACAAAGAGGCTCTGCAAGAGCAGTGGGCAAGGACAGCTGACCCAAATTGGCAAGAGGGATATCCCATACCAAACTGGGATACCAATACAGACGATACCAAATTGGGTGGAGCTGTTGACTCCATCGGGGGTGCTGAGGCCCTGAAGAGAGACCTAGACAGGTTGGAGAGCTGGGCAATCGCCAACAATCTGAAGTTTAACAAGAACAAGTGCCCGATTCTGCACCTGGGAAGGGGCAGCCCTGGCTATATGTACAGCCTGGGGGATGAGATGCTGGAGATCAGCCCTGCAGAAAGTGGTCGGGAGTTCTGGTCAGCAGCAAGCCAAACATGAGCCAGCAGTGTGCCTTGGCAGCCACGATGACCATCCGTATCCTGAGGTTTATCAGGCACCTAGCAAGTCAAGGTGTCGTTGGTCGAGTGGGTTTACGTGGCATGGTTTTGGTAGCGGAGGACTGCAATGGTGCCCTCTGTAAGAAGAGTCCAGCAGCTGCCCCATGTTAGATTAGGGCCAGTTGCGGCCAGATCCAAAGGGACCCACCGCTGCCCAGAACCGAGCCAGTAAGCGATGTCTTTTGCGCCTTTCTGAGAGCAGATTTAAGAAAAGGAAAAAGCAAACAAGCAAACAAGCAAAACAAAACAAAACAAAACAAATCTACTGCACAGCAGCAAGTGGTAGAGTGAGGAGTGAGAAGCAGCACTGCAATCCCCCAGGACAGTGCAGCAGGAGGGCGGGAGGTGCTCCAGGCACGCAGCAGCAGTTCCCCTGTGGCCTGTGGAGAGGCCCCTGGTGGAGCAGGCTGTCCCCCTGCAGCCCACGGGTCCCATGGCAGAGCACCTCTCTACACTGCCCCATCTCAATCCTTATGATGATCTGGCACGGAAGAAGACTGGTGTGGCTGAACAGGGCACTTTTGCTGAGTCTCCAGGAGAAAGAGAGTCTATATCCAGTGGAAGAAGGGAGAGGCCGCTTGGAGAGAGTACAAGGAATTTGCTAGCATATGCAGAGAGAAAATCAGAAAGGCTACAGTCAAACATGAGCTCAACCTGGCCACTATGGTAAATGGTAACAAAAAATGTTTTTCCAGATATATTAACAGGATGAGGAGGGCCAAGGAGAATCTCCATCCTTTATTGGTCTCAGGGAGGAACATGACTACTGAGGATAAGGAAAAGGCTGAGGTTCTTAATGCCTTCTTTACATATGTCTTTCCTAGTCAGACCACTTATCCTTGGGGTACTCAGCCTCCCAAGATGGAAGTCCGGGTTGGGGAGCAGAAGAAACCTCTCACAGTTCCGGTGGGAACAGTTGGAGACCTGCAGCTCCACCCGGACTGTCACAAGCCCATGGGGACAGATGGGATCCACCCGAGGGTGCTGAGGGAGCCAGTGGATGTGGTTGCTGAGCCGCTTTCCAGCATCTCTCAGTAGTCATGGTCATCCGCAGAAGTCCCAGATGACTTGAGGCTTGCTAATGTGATGCCCATCTCTAAGAAGGGTCGTAAGGAGGCCCTGGGAACTACAGGCCTGTCAGCCTGACCTCGGTGCTAGGAAAGGTGATGGAACAGGTCATCTTGAAGACAATCACACAGCATGTGCAAAACAACCGGAGAATCAGGCCCAGTCAGCATGGGATCATGAAAGTCAAGTCCTGCCTGAACAACCTCACCTCCTTTTATGACCGGGTGACCTGCCTAGCGGATGAGGGAAAGGCTGTTGACATAGTCTACCTAGATTTCAGCAAAGCCTTTGATATGGTTTCCCACAGTATTCTAGTGGAGAAGCTGGCAGCCCATGGCTTGGACAGGTACACTCTTTGCTGGGTTAAAAACTGGCTTGACGTCTGGGCCCAGCGAGTGGTGGTGAATGGAGTGAGGTCCAGCTGGAGGCTGGTCACCTGTGGTGTTCCCCAGGGGTCCGTGTTGGGGCCCATCCTCTTTAATATCTTTATTGATGATTTGGATGAGGGAATTGAGTGCTCCCTCAGTAAGTTTGCAGATGACAACACCAAGTTGGGGGAAAGCGTCGACCTGCCGAGGGGTAGGAAGGCCCTGCAGAGGGACCTGGACAGGTTGGATGGATGGGCAGAGGCCAGTGGGATGAGGTTCAGCACAGCTAAGCGCCAGGTCCTGCACTTCAGCCAACAAGGCTATGCAACACTACAGGCTTGGGACAGAGTGGCTGGAAAGCTGTGCAGAGGAAAAGGATCTGTGGGTGTTGATCGACGCTCACCTGAACATGAGCCGGCAGTGTGCCCAGGTGGCCAAGAAGGCCAACGGCATCCTGGCTTGTATGAGGAATAGTGTAGCCAGCAGGACTAGTGAGGACTAGTGAGGACTAGTGATCGTCCCCCTGTACTCTGCTCTGATGAGTCTGCACCTCGCGTACTGTTCTCAGTTTTGGGCCTCTCAGTAGAAGAAAGACATCGAGGCCCTGGAGCATGTCCAGAGTAGGGCTACGAAGCTGGTGAAGGGTCTGGAACACAAGTCCTATGAGCTGCGGCTGAGGGAACTGGGGTTGTTTAGTCTGGAGAAGAGGAGGCTCAGGGGAGACCTCA